>NC_091283.1:849930058-850230370 GCF_032444005.1 Ranitomeya imitator | reverse complement strand
CATTCCCTCAGATTATCCAGTTTAAATTACTAACACTGACCTACAAAGTCATCCACAACCTGTCTCCTCCATATATCTCTGAACTAATCTCCCGATATCTTCCCTCACGTGATCTCCGGTCCTCCCAAGACCTCCTTCTCTCCTCCACACTTATTCGCTCCTCATCCAACCGCCTCCAAGACTTCTCCCGAATATCCCCCATCCTCTGGAATTCTTTGCCCCAACACGTCCGACTATCAACCACATTCGGATCCTTCAGACGGAACCTGAAAACCCGTCTCTTCAGGAAAGCCTACAGCCTGCACTGACCCCGCTACCGCCTCACCAACATCGGAGATACCGCCTCACCAACACCGAAGCTACCGCCTCACCAACACCGGAGCTACCGCCTCACCAACACCGAGGCTACCGCCTCACCAACACCGAAGCTACCGCCTCACCAACACCGAAGCTACCGCCTCACCAACACCGGAGCTACCGCCTCACCAACACCGGAGCTACCGCCTCACCAACACCGGAGCTACCGCCTCACCAACACCGGAGCTACCGCCTCACCAACACCGGAGCTACCGCCTCACCAACACCGGAGCTACCGCCTCACCAACACCGGAGCTACCGCCTCACCAACACCGGAGCTACCGCCTCACCAACACCGGAGCTACCGCCTCACCAACACCGGAGCTACCGCCTCACCAACACCGGAGCTACCGCCTCACCAACACCGTAGCTACCGCCTCACCAACACCGTAGCTACCGCCTCACCAACACCGAAGCTACCGCCTCACCAACACCGGAGCTACCGTCTCACCAACACCGGAGCTACCGCCTCACCAACACCGAAGCTACCGCCTCACCAACACCGAAGCTACCGCCTCACCAACACCGGAGCTACCGTCTCACCAACACCGGAGCTACCGTCTCACCAACACCGGAGCTACCGCCTCACCAACACCGGAGCTACCGCCTCACCAACACCGAAGCTACCGCCTCACCAACACCGGAGCTACCGTCTCACCAACACCGGAGCTACCGCCTCACCAACACCGAAGCTACCGCCTCACCAACACCGGAGCTCCTGCAACCCTCAACCTACTGTCTCCTTCCCCATAATCCTGTAGAATGTAAGCCCGCGGGGGCAGGGTCCTCGCCCCTCAGTCTGTGATTGGTAGATTGGTTACTGTAAGTGATATCTGTATCTTGATGTAACCCCTTCTCATGTACATCACCATGGAATCAATAGTGCTATATAAATAAATAATAATAATACCAATCAAGAGACAGAAGCCAGAAAACCGCACAAATCACACACATTACAGAGCTCCGCCATTACCGTCTGATAAAAGAGTGGTCAGAACAGTCACAGGTTCAGCCGTGCGTCGTGTCACTGCGCCATCGCCCCCACAGCTCTGCTGTACTAATGTCAGAAGCCACCAGATCAACTCTGTGTCCCGCAGACCTCAGGGCACTTCCCCAACCAGACATGGTAGAGAGCGGCGGCATCTCACTGCAGATTACTGGGAAGACTCCTCTATCCTCCTCCAGACTCCACTATCCTCCTCCAGACTCCTCTGTCCTCCTCCAAACTCCTGGGGGAGCAGCGGCGCGGAGCTCACGTGACAATGACAACTAATGTTATTCTCCTGTCCCTGCAGCCACACAATGCAGCCGTCCGTCACCCGGCCTCCAGCAGGGAAGATCTGCATAATCCCACAGTCACTGCGCCCAGAGCGTCCTCAATCAGTATAACGGCACCGACCTGACACTGTCTGTAGTCACTGAGCACAATCCTGATCACAGGTATCAGTGTAATCAGTATAACGGCACAACCTGACACTGCCTGTAGTCACTGAGCACAATCCTGATCACAGGTATCAGTGTAATCAGTATAATGGCACCGACCTGACACTGTAGTCACTGAGCACAATCCTGATCACAGGTATCAGTGTAATCAGTATAACGGCACCGACCTGACACTGTCTGTAGTCACTGAGCACAATCCTGATCACAGGTATCAGTGTAATCAGTATAACGGCACCGACCTGACACTGCCTGTAGTCACTGAGCACAATCTTGATCACAGGTATCAGTGTAATCAGTATAACGGCACTGACCTGACACTGTCTGTAGTCACTGAGCACAATCCTGATTACAGGTATCAGTGTAATCAGTATAACGGCACCGACCTGACACTGTCTGTAGTCACTGAGCACAATCCTAATCACAGGTATCAGTGTAATCAGTATAACGGCTCCGACCTGACACTGTCTGTAGTCACCGAGCACAATCCTGATCACAGGCATCAGTGTAATCAGTATAACGGCGCCGACCTGACACTGTCTGTAGTCACTGAGCACAATCCTGATCACAGGTATCAGTGTAATCAGTATAACGGCACCGACCTGACACTGTCTGTAGTCACTGAGCACAATCCTGATCACAGGTATCAGTGTAATCAGTGTAACGGCACCGACCTGACACTGTCTGTAGTCACTGAGCACAATCCTGATCACAGGTATCAGTGTAATCAGCATAACGGCACCGACCTGACACTGTCTGTAGTCACTGAGCACAATCCTGATCACAGGTATCAGTATAATCAGTATAACAGCACCGACCTGACACTGTAGTCACTGAGTACAATCCTGATCACAGGTATCAGTGTAATCAGTATAACGGCGCCGACCTGACACTGTAATCACTGAGCACAATCCTGATCACAGGGCACTTTAATATGATTTTTCATCCATGACCTGGACTAATACCAGGAGCGTGTAGACTTTTCCTGTATACATATATACCCACTCTGTAACACATGCCTATGTGCCCAGATGAGGACGCTCTGGCAGCAGTGACTGTGGGATTATGCAGATCTTCCCTGCAGGAGGCCGGGGTGACGGACGGCTGTATTGTGTGACCACAGGGACAGGAGAATAACATTAGTTGTCATTGTCACACGAGGCCCGCGCCGCCGCTCCCCAGGTGTATTGTCTGCCCTGAAATCCATTACAGCGTGTTAATTGCATTAAATAGCGCGGTTTAATAAAGCCGTCACTTGTGGTGAATTAAGCTGGCAGCATAAAAAAGGGGCGCAGAGAATACACGGAAATCACCTGTCACCGCGTTATTACTGAGTGCTCCCGCTGGCGGGGGGTCATTATCTACACGGCCATAGAGCAGCACAGCACCACCGGTCATTTACATGTTATAGTGAGCGACTAATGCCGTACCCAAGACCCGCGATATACAGGACAGGTGCTATATACAGGCAGACGAGGTGTATATAGGTTTACACTTACTCCGCTCTTACTCTGTGTCTCCATTTGCTTCAGTATCTGTGTCTGGAGAGATGAGACCAGGTCCAAACTCTAGAAAAAAAAGAAGGGTAAGGACCGGAGAGATGGGGCCGAGGATCAGAGATGGGGGCATGAGAGATGGGGGCTGCGGATCAGAGACAGGGACATGAGAGATGGGGAAGAGGATCAGAGACAGGGGCATGAGAGATGGGGCCGAGGACCAGAGACGGGGACATGAGAGATGGGGAAAAGGATCAGAGACGGGGACATGAGAGATGGGGCCGAGGATCAGAGACGGGGACATGAGAGATGGGGCTGAGGATCAGAGACGGGGACATGAGAGATGGAGCTGAGGATCAGAGATGGGGACATGAGAGATGGGGAAGAGGATCAGAGACAGGGGCATGAGAGATGGGGCCGAGGATCAGAGACGGGGACATGAGAGATGGGGCCGAGGATCAGAGACGGGGCATGAGAGATGGGGAAGAGGATCAGAGATGGGGCATGAGAGATGGGGAAGAGGATCAGAGACGGGGACATGAGAGATGGGGCCGAGGATCAGAGACGGGGCATGAAAGATGGGGAAGAGGATCAGAGACGGGGCATGAGAGATGGGGAAGAGGATCAGAGACGGGGCATGAGAGATGGGGAAGAGGATCAGAGACGGGGCATGAGAGATGGGGGCTGAGGATCAGAGATGGGGGCATGAGAGATGGGGCCGAGGATCAGAGACGGGGGCATGAGAGATGGGGAAGAGGATCAGAGACGGGGGCATGAGAGATGGGGAAGAGGATCAGAGACGGGAGCATGAGAGATGGGGGCTGAGGATCAGAGACGGGGGCATGAGAGATGGGGGCTGTGGATAAGAGACGGGGGCATGAGAGATGGGGCCGAGGATCAGAGACGGGGACATGAGAGATGGGACCGAGGATCAGAGACGGAGACATGAGAGATGGGACCGAGGATCAGAGACGGAGACATGAGAGATGGGGCCGATGATCAGAAACAGGAGCATGAGTGATGAAGCCGGGGAGGCGGTACGTCGGGGGGAGGCAGCATGTCGGGGAAAGGCTGTATATTGGGGGCAGGCAGTATGTCGGGGGAGGCTGTATGTCGGGGGGCTGACCCTCACCTGTGTGGTCGCTGTCCCCGGCGGAGGGATCACCAGGACCTCTTTCATGAGGTTGAGTTTTCCGGGAGAGGACTTAGCGCAGCTCAGCAGTGAGATCAGGGGGACCGCAGTCACTGGCTCTGGGGGCGACTGCAGAAGAGACAAGGATTAAAGTCGGTTGTTTTCTTCTATCCTCAAAATCACCTAAACGTGATATATGAATGGGCTGCGAATATATAATAAGGGGGTGGGACAAAGACAGAATATATAATGAGGGGGAGGGACACATTCATGAGTATATGAGGGGCGGGGCCCAGCAGGAATATATAATGAGGGGGAGGGACACACTGAATATATAATGAGGGGCGGGCACATTAAGAATATACAGTATAATGAGGGGGAGTGGCACAGAAGGAATATATAATGAGAGGGAGTGGCACAACAGGAATATATAATGAGGGGGAGTGGCACAACAAGAATATATAATGAGGGAGAGGGGCACAGCAGGAACATCTACCCTCCATACCAGTGGATCAAGATCGACAAGAGGAAATCACCCTGTTGCAGCACCATGCATACAGGCTCGCCATTCGTGACGAGTTCAATCCCTTTTTGCCAAGAGTGTGCAAAGCAGTCATCAAAGCAAAAGGTGGCTACTGTGAAGAGCCTAGAATATAAGACATAATTTCAGTTGTTTCACACTTTTTTGTTAAGTATATAATTCCACATGTGTTAATTCATAGTTTTGATGCCTTCAGTGTGAATGTACAATTTTCATAGTCATGAAAATACAGAAAAATCTTTAAATGAGGCTGGTTTCACACTTGCGTTTCAAAACGCATGCGTTTTAAAAAAAAAACGCATGGTGAAAAAACGCATGTAAACGCGTGCAAACGCTGCGTTTTTTTTGACGCATGCGTTTTTGCATGTGGTGAAAAAAATGCGGCGTTTTGACGCCTTTACATGAGTTTTTTCATGCGTTTGCGTTTTTTAAACGCATGCAGATAAATATGTGACAGCTGCCAATCATCAAAATAAAGTTAAAAACCCACTATAAACAGAAAGAGCTAGGGTTAGGGTTAGGGGTAGGGTTAGGGGTAGGGATCCTAACCCTAACCCTAAAGGGATCCTAACCCTAACCCTAAAGGGATCCTAACCCTACCCCTAACCCTACCCTTAAAGGGATTAGGGTTAGGGGTAGGGTTAGGGGTAGGGTTAGGGGTAGGGTTAGGGTTAGGGGTAGGGTTAGGATCCCTTTATCAATTTTATGGTGTGGGGTGGTTTATCAGTGTGTTTTTTTGTGCAAACGCATGTGGTTAAAAACGCATGCGTTTACATAGACAGCAATGCATTTTTTTGGCGCAAAAAAAACGCCGCTAAAAATACTACATGTTGCATTTCTGCAACACAACGCATGCAGAAAAAAACGCATGCGTTGCAAAAACGCGTCAAAACGCATACAAAAAAACGCATGCGTTTTTAATGTTAAATATAGGGGGGAAAACGCATGCGTTTTTTTTTGCGTTTTTTACCGCAAAAAAGCAACAAAAAAACGCAAACCCTGAGAAGGTGTGTCCAAACTTTTGGTCTGTACTGTATGTGGAAAAAAAAGACCTTTTGGTGGAAAAGTTTTCATTAAACCCTACCTATAGTGGAAGGTGGAAAAAGAGCCCAAATTGTACAGTCCACCATTAAATACTCAAAATCCTGGAATCAGTTTTCATGGTTCCGGTTACAACAGAATATGAGAACGTCTCAGGATGAAGTTGAGTACAACTCATGGTTACTGAAACTTGGCAATGGAGAGTTGTCAAATGTGTATGGTCTACCAGAAGACACAATTCAAATCCCGAATTCTTTTATTGGAGAGGGCGATTTAATTACAGCTATTTTTGGCGACTCATTTGAGATTACCGATGCAACGGTAGAATCAATTGCCAATAAAGCAATTCTTACGCCATTGAATGATGACGATCACGCCTTCAAGAACAAAATTTGTTGTCAAGTTCAAGGTGAACACTCAACATATGGCTCCTTCAACACAATTGCTGAAGAGGAGGGTGTGATTCTCACAGATTACCCTGGAGAGTTTCTTAACTCTTTGAATCCCACTGGGATGCCTCCTCATGAACTAAAGCTGAAACCAGGAGCTGTAATTATGCTCCTGCGTAAGCTTAACAGAAAGCGTGGCCTTTGTAATGGCACAAGGCGTTATGTGAAAAGCTTAAAAGCAAACGTTCTTCATGCCAAAGGGTCAGACAGTTCTTATTCCAAGAATTGACCTGATTTCCAAAGATGAAAACTTGCCAGTCCAGATGCCACGCCGTCAATTTCCTGTCATGTTGGCTTTTGCAATGACCATCAATAAATCTCAGGGACAGTCCTTGGATATTGCAGGACTTCATTTGCCTCTCCGAATGTTTTCACACGGGCAGATATATGTGGCTTTCTCCAGGGGACGGAAAAGCCAACAAATAAGGATCAAAATATTGGAGACACACAAGCAGGGTAAACTTATTCCTAACGTTAACAAATGGTTTACTGTCAACTGTGTGTACAAAGAAGTCTTTTATGAAGCTTTTTAACAATTGTAAAAGCCAAAAAGTGGGACTAACTCCAAGCCGCGGTCTACGCACCAAACATTGGGCATGGGCAGGGCCTAGGGGCAGATCCCAAGTGCGCTCAACCATGTGAAATACGCTAAGGAACATTGAGATATAACGCTATCGGCGAGCTCTACCTATTCACTTCCTTTAGGAATAGCACTATCGGATAGCTCTACCCGTTCATTTTCTTTAGGAATAGCACTATCGGCTAGCTCTACCCGTTCATTTCCTTTAGGAATAGCACTATCGGCTAGCTCTACCCGTTCATTTTCTTTAGGAATAGCACTATCGGCTAGCTCTACCTATTCACTTCCTTTAGGAATAGCACTATCGGCTAGCTCTACCCGTTCATTTCCTTTAGGAATAGCACTATCGGATAGCTCTACCCGTTCATTTTCTTTAGGAATAGCACTATCGGATAGCTCTACCCGTTCATTTCCTTTAGGAATAGCGCTATCGGCTAGCTCTACCCGTTCATTTCCTTTAGGAATAGCACTATCGGCTAGCTCTACCCGTTCATTTCCTTTAGGAATAGGGCTATCGGCTAGCTCTACCCGTTCATTTCCTTTAGGAATAGGGCTATCGGCTAGCTCTACCCGTTCATTTCCTTTAGGAATAGCACTATCGGCTAGCTCTACCCGTTCATTTCCTTTAGGAATAGGGCTATCGGTTAGCTCTACCCGTTCATTTCCTTTAGGAATAGGGCTATCGGCTAGCTCTACCCGTTCATTTCCTTTAGGAATAGCACTATCGGATAGCTCTACCCGTTCATTTTCTTTAGGAATAGCACTATCGGATAGCTCTAGCCGTTCATTTTCTTTAGGAATAGCACTATCGGCTAGCGCTACCCGTTCATTTTCTTTAGGAATAGGGCTATCGGCTAGCTCTACCCGTTCATTTTCTTTAGGAATAGCACTATCGGCTAGCTCTACCCGTTCATTTCCTTTAGGAATAGGGCTATCTGCTAGCTTTACCCGTTCATTTCCTTTAGGAATAGCACTATCGGCTAGCTCTACCCGTTCATTTCCTTTAGGAATAGCGCTATCGGCTAGCTCTACCCGTTCATTTCCTTTAGGAATAGGGCTATCGGCTAGCTCTACCCGTTCATTTCCTTTAGGAATAGGGCTATCGGCTAGCTCTACCCGTTCATTTCCTTTAGGAATAGCACTATCGGCTAGCTCTACCCGTTCATTTCCTTTAGGAATAGCACTATCGGATAGCTCTACCCGTTCATTTCCTTTAGGAATAGCACTATCGGCTAGCTCTACCTGTTCATTTCCTTTAGGAGTAGGGCTATCGGCTAGCTTTACTCGTTCATTTCCTTTAGGAATAGCACTATCGGCTAGCTCTACCCGTTCATTTTCTTTTGGAATAGCACTATCGGCTAGCTATACCCGGTCATTTTCTTTAGGAATAGCACTATCGGCTAGCTCTACCCGTTCATTTCCTTTAGGAATAGCGCTATCGGCTAGCTCTACCCGTTCATTTCCTTTAGGAATAGCACTATCGGCTAGCTCTACCCGTTCATTTTCTTTAGGAATAGCACTATCGGCTAGCTCTACCCGTTCATTTCCTTTAGGAATAGCGCTATCGGCTAGCTCTACCCGTTCATTTCCTTTCGGAATAGCAC
The DNA here is from genome assembly GCF_032444005.1 of Ranitomeya imitator. Classification (NCBI taxonomy): domain Eukaryota; kingdom Metazoa; phylum Chordata; class Amphibia; order Anura; family Dendrobatidae; genus Ranitomeya; species Ranitomeya imitator. The sequence continues at coordinate 850,221,730 of NC_091283.1, read as the reverse complement.
TATCGGCTAGCTCTACCCGTTCATTTTCTTTAGGAATAGCACTATCGGATAGCTCTAGCCGTTCATTTTCTTTAGGAATAGCACTATCGGATAGCTCTACCCGTTCATTTTCTTTAGGAATAGGGCTATCGGCTAGCTCTACCCGTTCATTTCCTTTAGGAATAGGGCTATCGGCTAGCTCTACCCGTTCATTTCCTTTAGGAATAGGGCTATCGGCTAGCTCTACCCGTTCATTTCCTTTAGGAATAGGGCTATCGGCTAGCTATACCCGTTCATTTCCTTTAGGAATAGCACTATCGGCTAGCTCTAGCCGTTCATTTTCTTTAGAAATAGGGCTATCGGCTAGCTCTACCCGTTCATTTTCTTTAGGAATAGGGCTATCGGCTAGCTCTACCCGTTCATTTCCTTTAGGAATAGCACTATCGGCTAGCTCTACCCGTTCATTTTCTTTAGTAATAGGGCTATCGGCTAGCTTTACCCGTTCATCTCCTTTAGGAATAGCACTATCGGCTAGCTCTACCCGTTCATTTCCTTTAGGAATAGGGCTATCGGCTAGCTCTACCTGTTCATTTCCTTTAGGAATAGGGCTATCGGCTAGCTCTACCCGTTCATTTCCTTTAGGAATAGGGCTATCGGCTAGCTCTACCCGTTCATTTCCTTTAGGAATAGCACTATCGGCTAGCTCTAGCCGTTCATTTTCTTTAGAAATAGGGCTATCGGCTAGCTCTACCCGTTCATTTTCTTTAGGAATAGGGCTATCGGCTAGCTCTACCCGTTCATTTCCTTTAGGAATAGCACTATCGGCTAGCTCTACCCGTTCATTTTCTTTAGTAATAGGGCTATCGGCTAGCTTTACCCGTTCATCTCCTTTAGGAATAGCACTATCGGCTAGCGCTACCCGTTCATTTCCTTTAGGAATAGCACTATCGGATAGCTCTACCCGTTCATTTTCTTTAGGAATAGCACTATCGGATAGCTCTACCCGTTCATTTCCTTTAGGAATAGCGCTATCGGCTAGCTCTACCCGTTCATTTCCTTTAGGAATAGCACTATCGGCTAGCTCTACCCGTTCATTTCCTTTAGGAATAGCACTATCGGCTAGCTCTACCCGTTCATTTCCTTTAGGAATAGGGCTATCGGTTAGCTCTACCCGTTCATTTCCTTTAGGAATAGGGCTATCGGCTAGCTCTACTCGTTCATTTCCTTTAGGAATAGCGCTATCGGCTAGCTCTACCCGTTCATTTCCTTTAGGAATAGAGCTATCGGCTAGCTCTACCCGTTCATTTCCTTTAGGAATAGGGCTATCGGCTAGCTCTACCCGTTCATTTCCTTTAGGAATAGCACTATCGGCTAGCTCTACCTGTTCATTTCCTTTAGGAGTAGGGCTATCGGCTAGCTTTACTCGTTCATTTCCTTTAGGAATAGCACTATCGGCTAGCTCTACCCGTTCATTTTCTTTTGGAATAGCACTATCGGCTAGCTATACCCGTTCATTTTCTTTAGGAATAGCACTATCGGCTAGCTCTACCCGTTCATTTCCTTTAGGAATAGCGCTATCGGCTAGCTCTACCCGTTCATTTCCTTTAGGAATAGCACTATCGGCTAGCTCTACCCGTTCATTTTCTTTAGGAATAGCACTATCGGCTAGCTCTACCCGTTCATTTCCTTTAGGAATAGCGCTATCGGCTAGCTCTACCCGTTCATTTCCTTTAGGAATAGCACTATCGGCTAGCTCTACCCGTTCATTTTCTTTAGGAATAGCACTATCGGATAGCTCTAGCCGTTCATTTTCTTTAGGAATAGCACTATCGGATAGCTCTACCCGTTCATTTTCTTTAGGAATAGGGCTATCGGCTAGCTCTACCCGTTCATTTCCTTTAGGAATAGCACTATCGGCTAGCTCTACCCGTTCATTTTCTTTTGGAATAGCACTATCGGCTAGCTATACCCGTTCATTTTCTTTAGGAATAGCACTATCGGCTAGCTCTACCCGTTCATTTCCTTTAGGAATAGCGCTATCGGCTAGCTCTACCCGTTCATTTCCTTTAGGAATAGCACTATCGGCTAGCTCTACCCGTTCATTTTCTTTAGGAATAGCACTATCGGCTAGCTCTACCCGTTCATTTCCTTTAGGAATAGCGCTATCGGCTAGCTCTACCCGTTCATTTCTTTTAGGAATAGCACTATCGGCTAGCTCTACCCGTTCATTTTCTTTAGGAATAGCACTATCGGATAGCTCTAGCCGTTCATTTTCTTTAGGAATAGCACTATCGGATAGCTCTACCCGTTCATTTTCTTTAGGAATAGGGCTATCGGCTAGCTCTACCCGTTCATTTCCTTTAGGAATAGGGCTATCGGCTAGCTCTACCCGTTCATTTCCATTAGGAATAGGGCTATCGGCTAGCTCTACCCGTTCATTTCCTTTAGGAATAGGGCTATCGGCTAGCTTTACCTGTTCATTTCCTTTAGGAATAGGGCTATCGGCTAGCTCTACCCGTTCATTTCCTTTAGGAATAGGGCTATCGGCTAGCTCTACCCGTTCATTTCCTTTAGGAATAGCACTATCGGCTAGCTCTAGCCGTTCATTTTCTTTAGAAATAGGGCTATCGGCTAGCTCTACCCGTTCATTTTCTTTAGGAATAGGGCTATCGGCTAGCTCTACCCGTTCATTTTCTTTAGGAATAGGGCTATCGGCTAGCTTTACCCGTTCATCTCCTTTAGGAATAGCACTATCGGCTAGCGCTACCCGTTCATTTCCTTTACGAATAGTGCTATCGGCTAGCTTTACCCGTTCATTTCCTTTAGGAATAGCACTATTGGCTAGCGCTACCCGTTCATTTCCTTTAGGAATAGGGCTATCGGCTAGCTTTACCCGTTCATTTCCTTTAGGAATAGCACTATCGGCTAGCGCTACCCGTTCATTTCCTTTAGGAATAGGGCTATCGGCTAGCTTTACCCGTTCATTTCCTTTAGGAATAGCACTATCGGCTAGCTCTACCCATTGATTTCCTTTAGGAATAGCACTATCGGCTAGCTCTACCCGTTCATTTCCTTTAGGAATAGGGCTATCGGTTAGCTCTACCCGTTCATTTCCTTTAGGAATAGGGCTATTGGCTAGCTCTACCCGTTCATTTCCTTTAGGAATAGCACTATCGGCTAGCGCTACCCGTTCATTTCCTTTAGGAATAGGGCTATCGGCTAGCTCTACCCGTTCATTTTCTTTAGGAATAGCACTATCGGCTAGCTCTACCCGTTCATTTCCTTTAGGAATAGGGCTATCGGCTAGCTTTACCCGTTCATTTCCTTTAGGAATAGGGCTATCGGCTAGCTCTACCCGTTCATTTCCTTTAGGAATAGGGCTATCGGCTAGCTCTACCCGTTCATTTCCTTTAGGAATAGCACTATCGGCTAGCTCTAGCCGTTCATTTTCTTTAGAAATAGGGCTATCGGCTAGCTCTACCCGTTCATTTTCTTTAGGAATAGGGCTATCGGCTAGCTCTACCCGTTCATTTTCTTTAGGAATAGGGCTATCGGCTAGCTTTACCCGTTCATCTCCTTTAGGAATAGCACTATCGGCTAGCGCTACCCGTTCATTTCCTTTACGAATAGGGCTATCGGCTAGCTTTACCCGTTCATTTCCTTTAGGAATAGCACTATCGGCTAGCGCTACCCGTTCATTTCCTTTAGGAATAGGGCTATCGGCTAGCTTTACCCGTTCATTTCCTTTAGGAATAGCACTATCGGCTAGCTCTACCTGTTCATTTCCTTTAGGAGTAGGGCTATCGGCTAGCTTTACTCGTTCATTTCCTTTAGGAATAGCACTATCGGCTAGCTCTACCCGTTCATTTTCTTTTGGAATAGCACTATCGGCTAGCTATACCCGTTCATTTTCTTTAGGAATAGCACTATCGGCTAGCTCTACCCGTTCATTTCCTTTAGGAATAGCGCTATCGGCTAGCTCTACCCGTTCATTTCCTTTAGGAATAGCACTATCGGCTAGCTCTACCCGTTCATTTTCTTTAGGAATAGCACTATCGGCTAGCTCTACCCGTTCATTTCCTTTAGGAATAGCGCTATCGGCTAGCTATACCCGTTCATTTTCTTTAGGAATAGCACTATCGGATAGCTCTACCCGTTCATTTTCTTTAGGAATAGGGCTATCGGCTAGCTCTACCCGTTCATTTCCTTTAGGAATAGGGCTATCGGCTAGCTCTACCCGTTCATTTCCTTTAGGAATAGGGCTATCGGCTAGCTCTACCCGTTCATTTCCTTTAGGAATAGGGCTATCGGCTAGCTTTACCTGTTCATTTCCTTTAGGAATAGGGCTATCGGCTAGCTCTACCCGTTCATTTCCTTTAGGAATAGGGCTATCGGCTAGCTCTACCCGTTCATTTCCTTTAGGAATAGCACTATCGGCTAGCTCTAGCCGTTCATTTTCTTTAGAAATAGGGCTATCGGCTAGCTCTACCCGTTCATTTTCTTTAGGAATAGGGCTATCGGCTAGCTCTACCCGTTCATTTCCTTTAGGAATAGCACTATCGGCTAGCTCTACCCGTTCATTTTCTTTAGGAATACGGCTATCGGCTAGCTTTACCCGTTCATCTCCTTTAGGAATAGCACTATCGGCTAGCGCTACCCGTTCATTTCCTTTACGAATAGTGCTATCGGCTAGCGCTACCCGTTCATTTCCTTTAGGAATAGCACTATCGGCTAGCGCTACCCGTTCATTTCCTTTAGGAATAGGGCTATCGGCTAGCCTTACCCGTTCATTTCCTTTAGGAATAGGGCTATCGGCTAGCGCTACCCGTTCATTTCCTTTAGGAATAGCACTATCGGCTAGCGCTACCCGTTCATTTCCTTTAGGAATAGCACTATCGGCTAGCTCTACCCATTGATTTCCTTTAGGAATAGCACTATCGGCTAGCTCTACCCGTTCATTTCCTTTAGGAATAGGGCTATCGGTTAGCTCTACCCGTTCATTTCCTTTAGGAATAGGGCTATCGGCTAGCTCTACCCGTTCATTTCCTTTAGGAATAGCACTATCGGCTAGCGCTACCCGTTCATTTCCTTTAGGAATAGGGCTATCGGCTAGCTTTACCCGTTCATTTCCTTTAGGAATAGCACTATCGGCTAGCGCTACCCGTTTATTTCCTTTAGGAATAGGGCTATCGGCTAGCTTTACCCGTTCATTTCCTTTAGGAATAGCACTATCGGCTAGCGCTACCCGTTCATTTCCTTTAGGAATAGGGCTATCGGCTAGCTTTACCCGTTCATTTCCTTTAGGAATAGCACTATCGGCTAGCTCTACCCATTGATTTCCTTTAGGAATAGCACTATCGGCTAGCTCTACCCGTTCATTTCCTTTAGGAATAGGGCTATCGGTTAGCTCTACCCGTTCATTTCCTTTAGGAATAGGGCTATCGGTTAGCTCTACCCGTTCATTTCCTTTAGGAATAGGGCTATCGGCTAGCTCTACCCGTTCATTTCCTTTAGGAATAGGGCTATCGGCTAGCTCTACCCGTTCATTTTCTTTAGGAATAGCACTATCGGCTAGCTCTACCCGTTCATTTCCTTTAGGAATAGGGCTATCGGCTAGCTTTACCCGTTCATTTCCTTTAGGAATAGCACTATCGGCTAGCTCTACCCGTTCATTTCCTTTAGGAATAGCGCTATCGGCTAGCTCTACCCGTTCATTTCCTTTAGGAATAGGGCTATCGGCTAGCTCTACCCGTTCATTTCCTTTAGGAATAGGGCTATCGGCTAGCTCTACCCGTTCATTTCCTTTAGGAATAGCACTATCGGCTAGCTCTACCCGTTCATTTCCTTTAGGAATAGCACTATCGGATAGCTCTACCCGTTCATTTCCTTTAGGAATAGCACTATCGGCTAGCTCTACCTGTTCATTTCCTTTAGGAGTAGGGCTATCGGCTAGCTTTACTCGTTCATTTCCTTTAGGAATAGCACAATCGGCTAGCTCTACCCGTTCATTTTCTTTTGGAATAGCACTATCGGCTAGCTCTACCCGTTCATTTCCTTTAGGAATAGCGCTATCGGCTAGCTCTACCCGTTCATTTCCTTTAGGAATAGCACTATCGGCTAGCTCTACCCGTTCATTTTCTTTAGGAATAGCACTATCGGCTAGCTCTACCCGTTCATTTCCTTTAGGAATAGCGCTATCGGCTAGCTCTACCCGTTCATTTCTTTTAGGAATAGCACTATCGGATAGCTCTACCCGTTCATTTTCTTTAGGAATAGCACTATCGGATAGCTCTAGCCGTTCATTTTCTTTAGGAATAGCACTATCGGATAGCTCTACCCGTTCATTTTCTTTAGGAATAGCACTATCGGATAGCTCTACCCGTTCATTTTCTTTAGGAATAGGGCTATCGGCTAGCTCTACCCGTTCATTTCCTTTAGGAATAGGGCTATCGGCTAGCTCTACCCGTTCATTTCCTTTATGAATAGGGCTATCGGCTAGCTCTACCCGTTCATTTCCTTTAGGAATAGCGCTATCGGCTAGCTCTACCCGTTCATTTCCTTTAGGAATAGCACTATCAGCTAGCTATACCCGTTCATTTTCTTTAGGAATAGCGCTATCGGCTAGCTCTACCCGTTCATTTCCTTTAGGAATAGCGCTATCGGCTAGCTCTACCCGTTCATTTCCTTTAGGAATAGCACTATCGGCTAGCTCTACCCGTTCATTTTCTTTAGGAATAGCACTATCGGCTAGCTCTACCCGTTCATTTCCTTTAGGAATAGCGCTATCGGCTAGCTCTACCCGTTCATTTCCTTTAGGAATAGCACTATCGGCTAGCTCTACCCGTTCATTTTCTTTAGGAATAGCACTATCGGATAGCTCTAGCCGTTCATTTTCTTTAGGAATAGCACTATCGGATAGCTCTACCCGTTCATTTTCTTTAGGAATAGGGCTATCGGCTAGCTCTACCCGTTCATTTCCTTTAGTAATAGGGCTATCGGCTAGCTCTACCCGTTCATTTCCTTTAGGAATAGGGCTATCGGCTAGCTCTACCCGTTCATTTCCTTTAGGAATAGGGCTATCGGCTAGCTTTACCTGTTCATTTCCTTTAGGAATAGGGCTATCGGCTAGCTCTACCCGTTCATTTCCTTTAGGAATAGGGCTATCGGCTAGCTCTACCCGTTCATTTCCTTTAGGAATAGGGCTATCGGCTAGCTCTACCCGTTCATTTTCTTTAGGAATAGGGCTATCGGCTAGCTCTACCCGTTCATTTTCTTTAGGAATAGGGCTATCGGCTAGCTTTACCCGTTCATCTCCTTTAGGAATAGCACTATCGGCTAGCGCTACCCGTTCATTTCCTTTACGAATAGGGCTATCGGCTAGCTTTACCCGTTCATTTCCTTTAGGAATAGCACTATCGGCTAGCGCTACCCGTTCATTTCCTTTAGGAATAAGGCTATCGGCTAGCTTTACCCGTTCATTTCCTTTAGGAATAGCACTATCGGCTAGCTCTACCCATTGATTTTCTTTAGGAATAGCACTATCGGATAGCTCTACCCGTTCATTTCCTTTAGGAATAGGGCTATCGGCTAGCTCTACCCGTTCATTTCCTTTAGGAATAGCACTATCGGATAGCTCTACCCGTTCATTTCCTTTAGGAATAGCACTATCGGATAGCTCTACCCGTTCATTTCCTTTAGGAATAGCACTATCGGATAGCTCTACCCATTCACTTTCTTTAGGAATAGCACTATCGGCTAGCTCTACTTGTTCATTTCCTTTAGGAATATGGCTATCGGCTAGCTCTACCCGTTCATTTCCTTTAGGAATAGCACTATCGGATAGCTCTACCCGTTCATTTCCTTTAGGAATAGGGCTATCGGCTAGCTCTACCCGTTCATTTCCTTTAGGAATAGCACTATCGGCTATCTCTACTTGTTCATTTCCTTTAGGAATATGGCTATCGGCTAGCTCTACCCATTCATTTCCTTTAGTCATCCACAGCTGAATAGTAACTTAGGTATCCATAGTTACTATCACTAGCAGCTAACTGCATGGTCGTAACCATGAATACCTAAGGAGAGGAGCTCTCCCTGGTGGCGAGTTAAGGCATAAGCCTTTTTTGAACATTAGCCTGTGAGGCAACACTGTGATGCAGCATTGTGAAGCAACACTGTGAGGCAGCATTGTGAAGCTACACTGTGAGGGAACACTAAGGCAACACTGAGGCAACAGTGTGAGGCAACATTGCAAAGATGGATCAAACTGAGTGCGCTGCTGCACGTAGAGAAGCGAATTGCATATGGATGCGTAACCTGCATCTTAATGAAACAGAAGATGAACGAAATTGTTGAAGAACTGCTGATGCAGCCCGACAGAGGGGTTAATACAGAGCAAGAGAAACGAATAAAGTAACTGAATCACGAAGAGCATCTAATGCTGCACGGCAACCAGCAACACGCAGTGCACAAAGTGATACACATATTTCACAAAAAGAGAACAAGATGGAAGAATACGTGTCCAAAATGCAAAAGCCGCTCAACGACGCAAGTTATAGTACATTTCCCGCTAGAGGACTTCTCAATGAAATTGATGAGACACGCAATGAAGACCACTATGCTGGCGAGCTGACATTTCAATGTCAGTTCTGCCAATCTAAAAATTTCAAAGACAAAACATTCCCTTCCTGCTGCAAGTGAGGGAGCATCCAACTATGTCCCATTTGTATAGATGATCAACTAGTCAAGTTGATGAAAGAAGAGCGTCAGCACTCCAATAACTTTATGGCTAATATAAGGCAATACAATACCTCGCCTGCTTTGGCATCAATGGGAGCAAAGGAGCGCCTCCTCCTGGGCATGGTCCATACTGTTTACGAATTCATGGACAAATTTACCACAGAACTGCCCCATTGCATCCCGCTGTGGGTAGTGCTCCCAAGTTTGCCCAGATTTATATCTTGGACAGTGAAGAAGCATTAAGTACGAGAAGTCAAGCAAATAAAAAGAGCCTCCAGCACTGCTATCATCACTAGGAGAGAAAATGAAAGCAATTCACCCACTGGCAGGAGCCTTCACAATGATGAGGGAATGTGACACAGAGGAAGAGGAAGAGAGGAAGAGAGGAAGAAGAAGAGAGGAAGAGAGGAAGAGGAAGAGCGGAAGAGGAAGAGAGGAAGAGAGGAAGAGGAAGAGAGGGAGAGGAAGGGGGAGAGAGGAAGAGAGGAAGAGGAAGAGAGGAAGAGGAAGAGAGGAAGAGGAAGAGAGGAAGAGGAAGAGAGGAAGAGAAAGAGAAGAAGAGAGGAAGAGGAGGAGAGGAAGAGAGGAAGAGAGGAAGAAAAGGAAGAGAGGAAGAGGAAGAGAGAAAGAGGAAGAGAGGAAGAAAGGAAGAGAAAGAGAGGAAGAGAGGAAAAGAGGAAAACAGGAAAAGAGGAAGAGAGGAAGAGAAAGAGAGGAAGCGAAAGAGAGGAAAAGGAAGAGAGGAAAAGGAAGAAGAGAGGATGAGGAAGAGAGGAAGAGGAAGAGAGGAGGAAAAGAGGAAGAGGAAGAGAGGAAGAGGAAGAGAGGAAGAGAAAGAGGAACAGGAAGAGAGGGAGAGGAAGAGAGGAAGAAGAGAGGAAGAGGAAGAGAGAAAAAGGAAGAGGAAGAGAGGAGGAGGAAGAGAGGAAGAGGAAAAGAGGAAGAGAGGAAGAGTTAGAGAGGAAGAGGAAGAGAGAAAGAAGAGAGGACGAGGAAGAGAGGAAGAGGAAGAGAGGAAGAGAGGAAGAAAGGAAGAGGGGAACAGGAAGAGAGGAAGAGGAAGAGAGGAAGAAGAAGTGAGGAAGAGAGGAAGAGGAAGAAAGGAAGAGAGGAAGAGGAAAAGAGGAAGAGAGGAAGAGGAAGAGAATGAGAGGAAGAGGAAGAGAGGAAGAGGAGAAGAGGAAGAGAGGAAGCGGGGCACTGTTATATGAGGGGTGGGGCACACTATTATATGAGGGGCGGGGCACACTATTACATGAGGGGTGGGGCACACTATCATATGACGGGGCGGGGCACACTATTATATGAGGGGCAGGGCACACTATTACATGAGGGGTGGGGCACACTATTATATGAGGGGAGGGGCACACTATTACATGACGGGGCACACTATTATATGTGGGGCAGGGCACACTATGACTATTATATGAGGGGCGGGGCACTCTATTATATGAGGGGAGGGGCACACTATTACATGACGGGGCACACTATTATATGAGGGGCGGGGCACACTATGACTATTATATGAGGGGCGGGGCACTCTATTATATGAGGGGAGGGGCACACTATTACATGACGGGGAGGGGCACCTTATTATATGAGGAGCGGAGCACACTTATATGAGGGGCGGAGCACACTATTATATGAGGGGCGGAACACACTATTATATGAGGGGCGGGGCACACTATTATATGAGGGGCGGAACACACTATTACATGAGGGGCGGGGCACACTATTATATGAGGGGAGGGGCACACTATTATATGAGGGGAGGGGCAAACTATTATGAGGGGCGGGGCACACTATGACTATGTGAGGGGCGGAACACACTATTACATGAGGGGCGGGGCACACTATTATATGAGGGGAGGGGCACACTATTATATGAGGGGCGGGGCAAACTATTATGAGGGGCGGGGCACACTATGACTATGTGAGGGGCGGGGCACACTATTATATAAGGGGCGGTGTTACAGAACCCCCCAGCACCAAGAATGTTATGCAGTATATGTATGTATAATAGTTTCCATGTGAAATGCATCAGTCCACAGGCTGCGCCCCTGGACAAGATATTCTCTTTCTGACCTCCCCCACCTTTGTAATTCCCCCAGTAAATATCGGCAGGCTCCGGCCCCCTGCGGCTATTGTAATGTATGTCTGGCCTGCTGTGTTTCTATTGGCCTGCCCTGTGTATCTGTGTTATATATTCTGTGTGCTGTAAATAAAGGTTGTTCTTAGACTGGAAATACCTGGAGTAGCAGTCAGCTTTTATATGCTCCCATGTAATCAAGGAATTCCAGCCAGCGTCCTTCATTCAGAATCCAGCAAAAGCAGAGTGGACCTCCTGAAACACGGGGTGGTACTGAAAGAGGTACCCCAGCTTGGTAGACCCCGTTACAGGCGGGGCACACTTTTATATGAAGGGTGGCGCACACTATGACTATATGAGGGGCGGGGCACACTATTATATGAGGGGCAGGACACACTATTGTATGAGGGGTGGGGCACACTATGAATATGTGAGGGGCGGGGCACACTACTATATAAGGGGCGGGGCACACTATTATATGAGGGGTGGCGCACACTATGACTATATGAGGGGCGGGGCACACTATTATATGAGGGGTGGCGCACACTATGACTATATGAGGGGCGGGGCACACTATTATATGAGGGGCAGGACACACTATTGTATGAGGGGTGGGGCACACTATGAATATGTGAGGGGCGGGGCACACTACTATATAAGGGGCGGGGCACACTATTATATGAGGGGTGGCGCACACTATGACTATATGAGGGGCGGGGCACACTATTATATGAGGGGTGGCGCACACTATGACTATATGAGGGGCGGGGCACACTATTATATGAGGGGCAGGACACACTATTGTATGAGGGGTGGGGCACACTATGACTATGTGAGAGGCGGGGCACACTACTATATGAGGGGCAGGACACACTATGACTATATGAGGGGGTGGGGCACACTATTATATGAGAGGGAGGGACACACTATTATGAAGGGAGGGGCACACTATTATATGAGGGGTGGCGCACACTATGACTATATGAGGGGCGGGGCACACTATTATATGAGGGGCAGGACACACTATTGTATGAGGGGCGGGGCACACTGACTATATGAGGGGCGGGGCACACTATTATATGAGGGGAGCGGCACACTATTATATGACGGGGCGGGGCACACTATTATATGAGGGACGGGGCACACTATTATATGAGGGGCGGGGCACACTATATGAGGGGCGGGGCACACTATTATATGAGGGGCGGGGCACACTATGACTATATGAGAGGCGGGGCACACTATTATATGAGGGGCGGGGCACACTGACTATATGAGGGGGCGGGTCACACTATTATATGAGGGGTGGGGCACACTATTATATGAGGGAGAGGGACACACTATTATGAAGGGAGGGGCACACTATTATATGAGGCGCAGAGCACACTATGACTATATGAGGGGCGGGGCACACTATTATATGAGGGGCGGGGCACACTATGACTATATGAGGGGGCGGGGCACACTATTATATGAGGGGGAGGGGCACATCATGATTATGAGGGGCGGGGCACACTATTACATGAGGGAGAGGGGCACATTATGATTATATGAGGGGCGGGGCACACCATGATTATGAGGGGAGGGGCACACTATTACATGAGGGGGAGGGGCACACCATGATTATGAGGGGCGGGGCACACTATTACATGAGGGCGAGGGGCACATTATGATTATATGAGGGGCGGGGCACACCATGATTATGAGGGGTGGAGCTATATAAATGCCGACAGTGGGATGCTGACGCCCCTACCGGCTGCTGCTTTAGCGCTGCGATGTGCGAGTACAGCGGCATATCCTGGAGTACAGCGCTGCTCTTCGCTACAGCCAGTGACACTGCAGCTATGGCGAGGCTGCCCCTGGTGGGCGGTTCCTGCTGCTCCGCCGGGGGGAGGGGCTTCTCTGGTGCTGGGGCCTTTTTTCCTGCAAGGGGTTAATAAGAGAATTAGAGAAAGCGATCGTTATCCGAAAATCCATGAGAAATAAAGTCGAGCTGAACAAGATGTACAAGATTTGAACGTGTCGTATCGTACACGAGACCTCTGAAAAATGCAACAATCCTGAGAATGAGGGGCCCCGATGACTCTGAGAATGAGGGGCCCCGATGACTCTGAGAATGAGGGGCCCCGATGACTCTGAGAATGAGGGGCCCCGATGACTCTGAGAATGAGGGGCCCCGATGACTCTGAGAATGAGGGGCCCCGATGACTCTGAGAATGAGGGGCCCCGATGACTCTGAGAATGAGGGGCCCCGATGACTCTGAGAATGAGGGGCCCCGATGACTCTGAGAATGAGGGGCCCCGATGACTCTGAGAATGAGGGGCCCCGATGACTCTGAGAATGAGGGGCCCCGATGACTCTGAGAATGAGGGGCCCCGATGACTCTGAGAATGAGGGGCCCCGATGACTCTGAGAATGAGGGTCCCCGATGACTGTGAGAATGAGGGGCCCGATGACTGTGAGAATGAGGGGCCCCGATGACTCTGAGAATGAGGGGCCCCGATGACACTGAGAATGAGGGGCCCCGATGACTCTGAGAATGAGGGGCCCCGATGACTCTGAGAATGAGGGGCCCCGATGACTCTGAGAATGAGGGGCCCCGATGACACTGAGAATGAGGGGCCCCGATGACTCTGAGAATGAGGGTCCCCGATGACACTGAGAATGAGGGTCCCCGATGACACTGAGAATGAGGGGCCCCGATGACACTGAGAATGAGGAGCCCCGATGACTCTGAGAATGAGGGGCCCCGATGACTCTGAGAATGAGGGGCCCCGATGACTCTGAGAATGAGGGGCCCCGATGACTCTGAGAATGAGGGGCCCCGATGACACTGAGAATGAGGGGCCCCGGTGACTCTGAGAATGAGGGACCCTGATGACTCTGAGAATGAGGGTCCCCGATGACACTGAGAATGAGGGGCCCCGATGACACTGAGAATGAGGGGCCCCGATAACTGAGAATGAGGGGCCCCGATGACTTTGAGAATGAGGGGCCCCGATGACTTTGAGAATGAGGGGCCCCGATGACACTGAGAATCAGGGGCCTTGGTGACACTGAGAATGAGGGGTCCCTGAGGAGCTCCTCGCTGTTTTTTCCCATGGCTCGGTGAGCATGGGTTCTTAGCACGCTGCGTATGCTGATAGGTCAGGCTGGGGTCTTAGCACACTGCGTATGCTGATAGGTCAGGCTGGGGTCTTAGCACAGTGCGTATGCTGATTGGTCAGGCTGGGGTCTTGGCACGCTGCATATGCTGTGTTATGAAGGCAATCCAGTAACACAGTGTGCCAGTAATCAGAGCACATACAGTGATCTGACAATAACCCAAAAACAATAGAATGAGCTCTGAGACGTGGAATCTCTGTAGACCGCAATACCTGAACCTATCCTAAACACAACTAAAGGCAGCTGTGGATTGCGCCTGACACTACCTATGCAACTCGGCACAGCCTGAGGAACTGACTAGCCTGAAGATAGAAATACAAGCCTGACTTGCCTCAGAGAAATACCCCAAAGGAAAAGGCAGCCCCCCACATATAATGACTGTTAGCAAGATGAAAAGACAAAACGTAGGGATGAAATAGATTCAGCAAAGTGAGGCCCGATATTCTAGATAGAGCGAGGATAGCAAAGAGAACTTTGCAGTCTACAAAAAACCCTAAAGCAAAAAACCACGCAAAGGGGGCAAAAAGACCCACCGTGCCGAACTAACGGCACGGCGGTACACCCTTTGCGTCTCAGAGCTTCCAGCAAAAACGCAAAGACAAGCTGGACAGAAAAAACAGCAACAAAAGCAAAGAAGCACTTATCTAAGCAGAGCAGCAGGCCGCAGGAAAGATCCAGAAGCTCAGATCCAACACTGGAACATTGACAAGGAGCAAGGAAGACAGAATCAGGTGGAATTAAATAACAAAGCAGCCAACGAGCTCACCAGAACACCTGAGAGAGGAAGCTCAGAAGCTGCAGTACCACTTGTGACCACAGGAGTGAATTCAGCCACAGAATTCACAACAGTACCCCCCCCTTGAGGAGGGGTCACCGAACCCTCACCAGAGCCCCCAGGCCGACCAGGATGAGCCACATGAAAGGCACGAACAAGATCTGGGGCATGGACATCAGAGGCAAAAACCCAGGAATTATCTTCCTGAGCATAACCCTTCCATTTAACCAGATACTGGAGTTTCCGTCTAGAGACACGAGAATCCAAAATTTTCTCCACAATATACTCCAATTCCCCCTCCACCAAAACCGGGGCAGGAGGCTCAACAGATGGAACCATAGGTGCCACGTATCTCCGCAACAACGACCTATGGAATACATTATGTATGGAAAAGGAGTCCGGGAGGGTCAGACGAAAGGACACAGGATTGAGAATCTCAGAAATCCTATACGGACCAATAAAACGAGGTTTAAATTTAGGAGAGGAAACCTTCATAGGAATATGACGAGAAGATAATCAACTAGCCCCCTTAATCCGAGCAAACAAGTCAGATAACAATGGCAAGGGATACTGAAATTTAACAGTGATCTTATTAAGAAGGCGGTAATCTATACAAGGTCTCAGCGAACCATCCTTCTTGGCTACAAAAAAGAACCCTGCTCCCAGTGGTGATGACGATGGGCGAATATGCCCCTTCTCCAGGGATTCCTTCACATAACTGCGCATAGCAGTGTGTTCAGGCACGGATAAATTAAATAAACGACCTTTAGGGAATTTACTACCAGGAATCAAATTGATAGCACAATCACAATCCCTATGCGGAGGTAGGGCATCGGACTTGGGCTCTTCAAATACATCCTGATAATCAGACAAGAACTCTGGGACCTCAGACGGAGTGGATGACGAAATAGACAAAAATGGAACATCACCATGTACTCCCTGACAACCCCAGCTGGATACCGACATAGAGTTCCAATCCAATACTGGATTATGGGTTTGTAGCCATGGCAACCCCAACACGACCACATCATGCAGATTATGCAGTACCAGAAAGCGAATAACTTCCTGATGTGCAGGAGCCATGCACATGGTCAGCTGGGCCCAGTACTGAGGTTTATTCTTGGCCAAAGGTGTAGCATCAATTCCTCTCAACGGAATAGGACACCGCAAAGGCTCCAAGAAAAACCCACAACGTTTAGCATAATCCAAATCCATCAGATTCAGGGCAGCGCCTGAATCCACAAACGCCATGACAGAATATGATGACATAGAGCAGATCAAGGTAATGGACAGAAGGAATTTGGATTGTACAGTACCAATGACGGCAGACCTAGCGGACCGCTTAGTGCGCTTAGGACAATCAGAAATAGCATGAGTGGAATCACCACAGTAGAAACACAGCCCATTCAGACGTCTGTGTTCTTGCCGTTCAGCTCTGGTCATAGTCCTATCGCACTGCATAGGCTCAGGTTTAACCTCAGACAATACCGCCAGATGGTGCACAGATTTACGCTCGCGCAAGCGACGACCGATCTGAATGGCCAAAGACATAGACTCATTCAAACCAGCAGGCACAGGAAAACCCACCATGACATCCTTAAGGGCTTCAGAGAGACCCTTTCTGAACAAAGCTGCCAGCGCAGATTCATTCCACAGAGTGAGTACTGACCACTTCCTAAATTTCTGACAATATACTTCTATATCATCCTGACCCTGGCACAAAGCCAGCAAATTTTTCTCAGCCTGATCCACTGAATTAGGCTCATCGTACAGCAATCCGAGCGCCAGGAAAAACGCATTGACACCACTCAATGCAGGGTCTCCTGGCGCAAGAGAAAATGCCCAGTCTTGAGGGTCGCCGCGCAAAAAAGAAATAATAATCAAAACCTGTTGAACTGAATTACCAGAAGAATGAGGTTTCAAGGCCAGAAATAGCTTACAATTATTTTTGAAGCTCAGAAACTTAGTTCTATCACCCAAAAACAAATCAGGAATAGGAATTCTTGGTTCTAGCATAGATTTCTGATCAATAGTATCTTGAATCTTTTGTACATTTATAACGAGATTATCCATTGAAGAGCACAGACCCTGAATATCCATGTCCACAGCTGTGTCCTGAAGCACCCAAGTGTCTAGGGGAAAAAAAAGACTGAACACAGAGCTGAGAAAAAAAAATTATGTCAGAACTTCTTTTTTCCCTCTATTGAGAATCATTAGGTGGGCTCCTTGTACTGTTATGAAGGCAATCCAGTAACACAGTGTGCCAGCAATCAGAGCACATACAGTGATCCGACAATAACCCAAAAACAATAGAACGAGCTCTGAGACGTGGAATCTCTGTAGACCGCAATACCTGAACCTATCCTAAACACAACTAAAGGCAGCTGTGGATTGCGCCTGACACTACCTATGCAACTCGGCACAGCCTGAGGAACTGACTAGCCTGAAGATAGAAATACAAGCCTGACTTGCCTCAGAGAAATACCCCAAAGGAAAAGGCAGCCCCCCACATATAATGACTGTTAGCAAGATGAAAAGACAAACGTAGGGATGAAATAGATTCAGCAAAGTGAGGCCCGATATTCTAGATAGAGCGAGGATAGCAAAGAGAACTTTGCAGTCTACAAAAAACCCTAAAGCAAAAAACCACGCAAAGGGGGCAAAAAGACCCACCGTGCCGAACTAACGGCACGGCGGTACACCCTTTGCGTCTCAGAGCTTCCAGCAAAAACGAATAGACAAGCTGGACAGAAAAAACAGCAACAAAAGCAAAGAAGCACTTATCTAAGCAGAGCAGCAGGCCACAGGAAAGATCCAGAAGCTCAGATCCAACACTGGAACATTGACAAGGAGCAAGGAAGACAGAATCAGGTGGAGTTAAATAACAAGGCAGCCAACGAGCTCACCAGAACACCTGAGGGAGGAAGCCCAGAAGCTGCAGTACCACTTGTGACCACAGGAGTGAATTCAGCCACAGAATTCACAACACCGGTGATAGGTCAGGCTGGGGTCTTAGAACACTGTGTGTATGCTGATAGGTCAGGCTGGGGTCTTAATACAGTGCGTATGCTGATAGGTCAGGCTGGGGTCTTAGCACAGTGCGTATGCTGATAGGTCAAGCTGGGGTCTTGGCACGCTGCATAAGCTGATAGGTCAGGCTGGGGTCTTGGCACGCTGCATATGCTGATAGGTCAGGCTGGGGTCTTAATACAGTGCGTATGCTGATAGGTCAGGCTGGGGTCTTAGCAAGCTGCGTATGCAGAATCACCTGAGTCCAGAGTCACACGACCACAGGCAGGTGACAGGAGGTTATGATCCAACCACAGCTGACAACTCATGGATGAATGATGACGAGTAGTGTTGACGAGCAGTGTATGATGGAAGAGCGCAGTAACTGCCTAGGATAGCCCCGCTCCCAGTGAGACCCATAAGGGCTCAACCTCCAAGTGAGGAGGGAACACTGATGAGTCCTAGGAGTGAAGTGCCGCAGTGCGTATCAGCGCGTGCAGTATCCAGAATCAGAGCATTAGAACTTACATGGTACTCCACAAAAACTGAACCCAGGCCGGCCGGGGGTGAGCACGCTGCACATGCCCATAGGTCAGGTTGGGGTCACACAGGGGTCGGTGGCGCACATGTCTGGATTCAGGTTGGGGTCACACAGGGGTCGGTGGCGCACGTTTGTGGTCAGGATGGGGTCACACAGAGGTCGTGGCTCACGTGTCTGGGGTCAGGTTGGGGTCACACAGGGGTCGGTGGCGCACATGTTTGAGGTCACACAGGGGTCACACAGCGGTCGGTGGCGCACATGTTTGAGGTCAGGTTGAGGTCACACGGGGTCATGGCGCACATGTCTGGGGTCAGGTTGGGGTCACACAGTGGTCAGTGGCGCACATGTTTGGGGTCACACAGGGGTCGGTGGCCCATATGTTTGGGGTCAGGTTGGGGTCACACAGTGGCGCACATGTTTGAGGTCACACAGTGGTCGGTGGCGCACATGTTTGAGGTCAGGTTGGGGTCACAGTGTCGGTGGTGCACATGTTTGAGGTCAGGTTGGGGTCACACAGGGGTCGGTGGCGCACGTGTCTGAGGTCAGGTTGGGGTCACACAGGTCGGTGGCGCCCGTGTCTGGGGTCGTCCGCTGTGGCAGCCGCTTTCTGCTGCTCCTCCACTCCTGGCTGCTGTTCTACCGTTTGTGATTTTGCAGACAGTGTGTGCACAGCGGTGGCGCCGTGCGCAGTTTCTCAGCAGACGCTGGTGGTGCTATATGTGTTCTGCGGTGTGACCCCGGTCCCTGCTCTGGCCTCAGGGAGCTTATATTGTTTGCAGTATTTACACTTCACTTATGACAATGCCTTTAAATTAAAAGGGGTTTTCCAATAATTAAAGCTCACTGCACAGGCCGGCTGAGGCTACGAGCAGAGATTGTTTCACAGGAGCACAACATTTTTAGGGCACAAGAGGTGTGAATTCTGGCAGCGATGCCGCCGGCCGCCGACGAGCCCGAACCTCTGTCTCTTCATGATAACCGGACCGAGTCTTTCCAGTCAGGCACAGAGATACATTCAGGGGACTTGTGCCACGTTTTCCTCTATCTCCGCTCCCTTCTTTGATTGACAGCTCTGCCTTCCTAGAGATGGGTGGAGATGGATGCACAGCTGCACAGCACTGTTTGGATGCCCATGGCGTCAGTGCGGGGTCTAGTCCATCGCTCTGTGCTGACACACTCCATTTAAGGTCCCTGACACCACAGCTGGCGTCCTCCAACCTTCTGAGTAATACCCCAGTGGCAGGCGGGCCCCAGTCACAGCTTCCTCCATGTACACCAGTAAGGGATGAGCCTGACTGAGGGCCAGAGAATCAAGCAGGGGAAGGAGCGGCCGACCACCCAAACATGTCATTCCACACCCGTCAAGCCCACAGCAAGGTGCTCTCTGCCCGGGCCGCCCACCGAGTCCTGGAGGTGATCCTGCCTTGTGCGTATAGCAGCCCCCCAACCCCTTGCTGTCACCACCCCGCTCAGTTATAGAGTCATTACTGGAAATGCCTTGAACCAATCATCGGGCAGCAGCTTGTCATGTGACAGGTCTGGCGCTCTCACCTTTACCACTCGCCTTCTTCCTGCTGGACGGAGGCGATGCTGCGGGGGATGGGAGGGAAGCTGTTGGGGACGCAGGATTCTCACTCTCATCATCCCTCCTCTGCTTCTCTTCTTGTTTCTTCACCCTAAAATAATCACTGATAGAAACAGACGGAGCGATGAGATGAGCGCGGAGGGGAATATTCCAGAACATATGCCCTCCACCGTCCTCCACCATGACCACGGCTCATCGAATGATAGTAAGGAGCCTGGAAGAGACCGATCATCCAGAACTTTCCAGCAGATGCCAGATTACACAGCAGGGTCACATGCCCGGCGCAGCAGACCCACCTTAGCATGTGGTCAATAGCGCTCTGCTCTCTGGGCTCCACGCCTCTGAGCGATGGGGCTATGGCATCTCGTATCCATTGGATGGCCGTCTCCACGGACTCCAGCCGCCCTGCGTTTTCAGGGTCTGCGCAGACGGTGGCCGCACAGACTTTCTGCAGGGTGACAATAAGCCGCGAAGGGCACACGCATCAACACATGTCTGAGCACGATTGTGGAGACACAGCATTGTATATTAATTAACCAGATGACTATTTTTAGCAAACCAAGAAGAATGGACTGTTAATCTAAGCCCTCTGCTACAAAAAATACGTACCAAAATTTAGGCGTGGAACAAACTACATCTCTCTGTAATTGGAAGAGTGAACCTTTTGAAGATGATTGTGATGCCGCAGTTGTTATATGTGCTGCATAATTCTCCAATTTGGATTCCGCAGAGTAGGTTCCATAAAATCAAATCGCTGTTTGGCGAACTAATATGGGGGGGAAAAACCCAAGGTTTAAACAAGAAACTTTGCAGAGGCCAAAGGCGGAAGGGGGCTTGGCGCTCCCTAACCCTTGGGTATATTTTTTATCAGCACAATGCCAGCATATTGGAGGATGGGGGGAGGAGATGGGAAAGGGGCAATCGCCCAGTAGCTTGAGATATTTGATGGGAAAATGGCCTCTGGGTGAGAGTTTGGAAGGGGGGCAATTTTTGAAACTGGGTTCTCGGTTTCCTACTGTTCTCCAAATTCATAAGGTATGGGAAAAAGTTAAACAGATTAGGGGGGTCACAGGCCTTACCAAATACTCACCTATATGGGATAATATAAACTTACAAGAATTTAAGCAAATGGAAGGATATCGGCCATGGAGAGAGGCAGGAATTAGAAAGATGGGTCAGCTAATGGATCATTCGTGGAGTTACAAACAGAATTCCAGTTATCACATTTAAATTTATATCATTATAAAAGAATTCAGCACGCGTATCGGTCGCAATGTCGGAGAAAACTTATTGAGATCCAGATAGATATCACGCTGGCTTCCATTTTGGAGAACAGCGGGACAAGGGGGGCAATTTCAGAAGTGTATAGAGATTTATTCTTCACCTTTCTCCCATCAAGTCTAGAGTGAAATGGGAAGAAGCTGAACTGGGAGAGATAAATGATGATAGACGGGAATCTATTGTAGAATATGTGACTAAGATCTCTATGAGCGAACCTGGGAGGATGTCTCAACTATATGTGATTCATAGAGCTTACAGAACTCCCGATAGACTGTTCACGATGGGTCTGAGGTCTGATTCCGAGTGTCCACGATGTTTGCAGGAACGGGCAGACATGTTACACATGCTGTGGCACTGCCCTAGATTGTCCGCCTTCTGAATCGGATTGGTATATAGGTGCGTTATTCAAAGAGACCCTTTGGTCTGTATATTAGGCTATGTGGAAGAAATAGCAGCGGTATCTATGGTTAAACTGGCGATTGCTAGACTGTTATTCATAGCAAGGAAATTGATAGCTCGGTTCTGGATCAGGTAGGACCCTCCGACTAGACGAGACTTTCTTACGCAGGCGGACCATATAATTTTATTGGAAAAAAGTATCTATACTAAGAGAAATAAACTCGATGTATTTCAAAAGATTTGGCAGCCATGGATAGAATGGAATTAGAACTGTGGGGAGGATGCATAATGTTATAGATGATGTTCATACTATACAATTGTATTTGAATTGGGGAAGGAATATCGGATGGGAATTTGGGAAAGCATTAAAGGGGTCTCGAAGGGGGGGGGATAGGGAGGGAAAAGGGGGGGGAGTTATGTTCATAAAATATATGATTATCTGTGAATAACAGCTTGATGTCATTTGTTATCACTGATTTTCCTTAATAAAAATGTATCTGATTAAAAAAGAAGAATGGACTGTAATCTGGATGTTGGTGCTTGAATTTAAGCATTTCTTTCTGGCTGGTCAAGAAAACAGACTTAAGTGTGTGTAAGCGTTTAATATTGACTTGTAAGCTGATATGTGATAGAACATAGTGTGCTCTTATCCTTGATGACTAGTGATGTGCTGATTATACATTGTGTTGGCCAGATAGTTTGTTGATTTTTAAAACAGGAGGAAAATCTATGCAAATAGATTACATAATCAAACAAGGCGACTTGGTCGTCACCATTCTTCTCCTTATCTGTGATGCTGGAGTAAAGGACACTGGTTAAACATAAAAAGAGGTAATATGCCTCTGAGACAGAGAGAGAGACAGCCATAGATTCTGCCAAGACATCCAAACATCCAGGGTATCCCACAAGACTGCTGCCAAGACATCATGGCCCCATCATGGGGCACGGATCTATCATTCTACAGGAAACAACCTAGGAGACATCGGCCCCGGTTGGAAGAATACAGATCTGCACCATTGACCTTCGCTGAACGATGGATACATTTGGCGAAAGCCAGGATTGGGACCAGCCGGTCGCCTGGCTCCATGGAGATGTTCGGAGGAGTCAGGTTGTGACCCTCGGGTCAACTGAGCTTGTACCTGTCATCTCCCTAAGCTTGTCGTTACCTCTTCTCTGTGCGTGCCACAGGTGGGGCAGCTACCCTGGGAGCTCTGAAGTAACAGCTGCCATTATCCCGGTGAGTCAGCAGAAGGGTGAGACTCTGTACTGTGCACCATCTTGGGGTATTTGCTGGGACTGTTCAACATGTTATCTGCCTGTTTTGTGGTTCAATAAAGCATTGCCGCACTGTGTTACCCTCACCCTGTGTTGTCTGAGCAATGTTATGCCCACGTTAAAAGGGAGAGCGGGTGTTTGGTGGGACGATCCCTGGTCCATGCGTTTCTGGCTAGTGGATATGGGCGCCCACCTACCCCTGTGTCTCCACAATGATTACCCAAAGCAGCGCTCACAAAGACCTCGCCACGACACACGATTCACACACCACTTTCCAAGCCTCGGCCTCCCGCACATAATACCTGTAAAGGGGCCGCAGCTGACACCTCTGTACAGGGACACTCTCACTCTCTTATCCTTACGCCCGTGTCTCCAGTTGGACGCTGTCTTATCGTTAAACCCGTGTCTCCAGTCAGATGCCCTCTTATCGTTACGCCCGTGTCTCCGGTGGGACGCTCTCTTATCGTTACTCCTGTGTCTCCGGTTGGAGGCTCTCTTATCGATACGCCCGTGTCTGCGGTCGGAGGTTCTCTAATCGTTAAACCCGAGTCTCCGGTCGGATGCTCTCTTACCGTTACGCCCGTGTCTCCGGTGGGACACTCTCTTATCGTTATGCCTGTGTCTCCGGTGGGACGCTCTCTTATCGTTATGCTCGTGTCTCCGGTGGGACGCTCTCTTATCGTTATGCTCGTGTCTCCGGTGGGACGCTCTCTTATCGTTACACCCGTGTCTCCGGTCAGATGCTCTCTTATCGTTACGCCTGTGTCTCAGGTCGGAGGCTCTCTTATCGTTACGCCCATGTCTCCGGTCGGAGGCTCTCTAATCGTTAAACCCGTGTCTCTGGTGGGACGCTCTCTTATCGTTACACCCGTGTCTCCGGTCAGACTCTCTTTTATCGTTACGCCAGTGTCTCCGGTCGGAGGCTCTCTTATCGTTACGCCCGTGTCTCCGGTTGGACGCTCTCTTATCGTTACGCCCGTGTCTCCGGTCAGATGCTCTCTTATCGTTAGGCCCGTGTCTCCGGTCGGAGGCTCTCTTATCGTTAGGCCTGTGTCTCTGGTCAGATGCTCTCTTATCGTTAGGCCCATGTCTCCGGTCGGACGCTCTCTTATCGGTACGCCTGTGTCTCCGGTCGGAGGCTCTCTTATCGTTAGGCCCGTTGTTATGAACTGGTGGCCTTGGAGCAGCATGAGACGTACTCTGGAGAAGGTGGTCCCTGTACTGACCGCAAACCCTGAACCTAGCAGCGCAACTAAAAGTAGTCGTGGGGGGTACCTAACACTCCCTAGACCCCTCGGCACAGCCTAAGATCTAACTACCCCTAAAGACAGAAACAGGAAACCTGTCTTGCCTCAGAGAAAATCCCCAAAGGATAGATAGCCCCCCACAAATATTGACGGTGAGAGGAGAGGGAAATGACATACGCAGATATGAAATCAGATTTTAGCATAGGAGGCCATACTATCTAAAAAGAAAGAATAGAACAGAGTACTATGCGGTCAGTATAAAAACACTAGAAAATATCCAAAGCAGAAAATACGGATCACCACATCTGACTAAAGACATGGGGGGTATATCTGCATCTCCAGAGAAATAGCTAGGCTGCAAAAAAATCCTTCACAGACAAAACTGGACAACACAAAAACATGAATATGCACAGAACTATAAGGTCCACAGCAGGTGGACAGCCAAAACAAAGCCAGGACTTATCTTTGTAGAAAAATACAGCAAACTGGAGAGACCAGCAGGGAAGTGAATCCTTCAAGAACAATGGACAACTGGCACTGACTAAAGGATCCAGCAAAGCTATATACCCCAGTCAGTTTTGCAATTAGTAGATACACCTGTCCACTCCTGCAGTCCAGGCACAACTGCATTACCCCCCTCTACAACCACTGGAGGGAGCCCAAAAGCTGAATTCACAACAGCCCGTGTCTCCGGTCAGATGCTCTCTTATCGTTAGGCCCATGTCTCCGGTCAGATGCTCTGTTATCGTTACGCCCGTGTCTCCGGTCGGACGCTCTCTTATCGTTAGGCCCATGTCTCCGGTCAGATGCTCTCTTATGGTTTGGCCCGTGTCTCCAGTCAGATGCTCTGTTATCGTTACGCCCGTGTCTCCGGTCGGACGCTCTCTTATCGTTACGCCCGTGTCTCTGGTCGGATGCTCTCTTATCGTTAGGCCCATGTCTCTGGTCAGACGCTCTCTTATCGTTACGCCCGTGTCTCCGGTCGGAAGCTCTCTTATCGTTAGGCCAGTGTCTCTGGTAAGATGCTCTCTTATCCTCACGCCCGTGTCTCTGGTCAGATGCTCTCTTATTGTTATACCCGTGTCTCCGGTGGGATGCTCTCTTATCGATAGGCCAGTGTCTCTGGTCGGATGCTCTCTTATCGTTAGGCCCATGTCTCCAGTCGGACGCTCGGTTATCGGTACGCCCGTGTCTCTGGTCGGACGCTCTCTTATCATTACGCCCGTGTCTCCAGTCGGATGCTCTCTTATCGTTACGCCCGTGTCTCTGGTCGGACGCTCTCTTATCATTACGCCCGTGTCTCCAGTCGGATGCTCTCTTATCGTTACGCCCGTGTCTCTGGTCGGACGCTCTCTTATCGTTACGCCCGTGTCTCCGGTGGGATGCTCTCTTATCGTTACGCCCGTGTCTCTGGTCGGATGCTCTTTTATCGTTATGCCCGTGTCTCTGGTCGGACGCTCTCTTATTGTTATGCCCGTGTCTCCGGTGGGATGCTCTCTTATCGATAGGCCAGTGTCTCTGGTCGGATGCTCTCTTATCGTTAGGCCCATGTCTCCGGTCGGACGCTCTGTTATCGGTACGCCCGTGTCTCTGGTCGGACGCTCTCTTATCATTACGCCCGTGTCTCCAGTCGGATGCTCTCTTATCGTTACGCCCGTGTCTCTGGTCGGACGCTCTCTTATCATTACGCCCGTGTCTCCAGTCGGATGCTCTCTTATCGTTACGCCCGTGTCTCTGGTCGGACGCTCTCTTATCGTTACGCCCGTGTCTCCGGTGGGATGCTCTCTTATCGTTACGCCCGTGTCTCTGGTCGGACGCTCTCTTATCGGTACGCCCGTGTCTCTGGTCGGACGCTCTCTTATCGTTATGCCCGTGTCTCTGGTCGGACGCTCTCTTATCGTTACGCCCGTGTCTCTGGTCGGACGTTCTCTTATCGATAGGCCCATGACTCCGGTCGGACGCTCTGTTATCGGTACGCCCGTGTCTCTGGTCGGACGCTCTCTTATCATCACGCCCGTGTCTCCAGTCGGATGCACTCTTATCGTTACGCCCGTGTCTCTGGTCGGAGCTCTCTTATCGTTACGCCCGTGTCTCCGGTGGGATGCTCTGTTATCGATAGGCCCATGTCTCCGGTCGGACGCTCTGTTATCGGTACGCCCGTGTCTCTGGTCGGACGCTCTCTTATCATTACGCCCGTGTCTCCAGTCGGATGCACTCTTATCGTTACGCCCGTGTCTCTGGTCGGACGCTCTCTTATCGTTACGCCCGTGTCTCCGGTCGGAGGCTCTCTTATCGTTACGCTCGTGTCTCTGGTCAGACGCTCTCTTATCGTTATGCCCGTGTCTCCAGTGGGATGCTCTCTTATCGTTACGCCCGTGTCTCCGGTCGGATGCACTCTTATCGTAACGCCCGTGTCTCTGGTCGGACACTCTCTTATCGTTACACCCGTGTCTCCAGTGGGATGCTCTCTTATCGTTACACCCGTGTCTCCGGTCGGATGCTCTCTTATCGTTATGCCCGTGTCTCTGGTCGGACGCTCTCTTATCGTTATGCCCGTGTCTCTGGTCGGACGCTCTCTTATCGTTATGCCAGTGTCTCTGGTCGGACGCTCTCTTATCATTACGCCGTCGGACGCTCTCTTATCGTTACGCCCGTGTCTCTGGTCGGACGCTCTCTTATCGTTAGGCTATTGTCTCCGGTCGGTGGCTCTCTTATCGTTACGCTCGTGTCTCTGGTCGGACGCTCTCTTATCGTTAGGCTATTGTCTCCGGTCGGAGGCTCTCTTATCGTTACGCCCGTGTCTCTGGTCGGACGCTCTCTTATCGTTAGGCTATTGTCTCCGGTCGGAGGCTCTCTTATCGTTACGCTCGTGTCTCTGGTCGGACGCTCTCTTATCGGTACGCCCGTGTCTCCAGTCGGATGCTCTCTTATCGTTACGCCCGTGTCTCCAGTCGGATGCTCTCTTATCGTTACGCTCGTGTCTCTGGTCGGACGCTCTCTTATCGGTACGCCCGTGTCTCCAGTCGGAGGCTCTCTTATCGTTACGCCCGTGTCTCCGGTGGGATGCTCTCTTATCGTTACGCCCGTGTCTCTGGTCGGACGCTCTCTTATTGTTATGCCCGTGTCTCCAGTCGGATGCACTCTTATCGTTACGCCCGTGTCTCTGGTCGGACGCTCTCTTATCGATAGGCCCATGACTCCGGTCGGACGCTCTGTTATCGTTACGCCCGTGTCTCTGGTCGGACGCTCTCTTATCATTACGCCCGTGTCTCCAGTCGGATGCTCTCTTATCGTTACGCCCGTGTCTCTGGTCGGACGCTCTCTTATCGTTACGCCCGTGTCTCCGGTGGGATGCTCTCTTATTGTTACGCCCGTGTCTCTGGTCGGACGCTCTCTTATCGGTACGCCCGTGTCTCTGGTCGGACGCTCTCTTATCGTTATGCCCGTGTCTCTGGTCGGACGCTCTCTTATTGTTATGCCCGTGTCTCCAGTGGGATGCTCTCTTATCATTAGGCCAGTGTCTCTGGTCGGAAGCTCTCATCGTTACACCCGTGTCTCTAGTCGGACGCTCTCTTATCGGTACGCCCGTGTCTCTGGTCGGACACTCTCTTATCGTTATGCCCGTGTCTCCAGTGGGATGCTCTGTTATCATTAGGCCAGTGTCTCTGGTCGGAAGCTCTCTTATCGTTACGCCCGTGTCTTCGGTCGGCGGACGCTCTCTTATCGTTACGCCCGTGTCTCTGGTCGGACGCTCTCTTATCGTTAGGCTAGTGTCTCCGGTCGGAGGCTCTCTTATCGTTATGCCCGTGTCTCCAGTGGGATGCTCTCTTATCATTACGCCCGTGTCTCTGGTCGGACGCTCTCTTATCGTTACGCCCGTGTCTTCGGTCGGCGGACGCTCTCTTATCGTTACGCCCGTGTCTCTGGTCGGAGGCTCTCTTATCGTTACGCTCGTGTCTCTGGTCAGACGCTCTCTTATCGTTATGCCCGTGTCTCCAGTGGGATGCTCTCTTATCATTAGGCCAGTGTCTCTGGTCGGACGCTCTCTTATCGTTACGCCCGTGTCTCTGGTCGGAGGCTCTCTTATCGTTACGCTCGTGTCTCTGGTCAGACGCTCTCTTATCGTTATGCCCGTGTCTCCAGTGGGATGCTCTCTTATCATTAGGCCAGTGTCTCTGGTCGGACGCTCTCTTATCGTTACGCCCGTGTCTTCGGTCGGCGGACGCTCTCTTATCGCTACGCCCGTGTCTCTGTGCAGCGATGTTTTCTTTCCTCCTGAGTGTTCTGGGGAAGCTTTTCAGTGCGAGTCTCGCAATTAATAGCGCCGGCGCCTGCACATTGTTCGCCGCACAGAAGACGACCTTGTGCTTTCATCTGCATTGTGCAGGGAGGCGATGACGCCGTCATTAACCCCGGGGGGGATCAGCATCAGAACGTTAGTGTCGCTGTAAAGTCATGAAAGGCACGGCCAGGTCTCAGGTGTCATCAGTGAGGGGCGAACAATAAGCCCCCGCGGGATGTATCACCTATAGTGCTCCAGGGAGAGGCAGCTGCAGGGTCTTCTGCTCCGGACCCCTCTCTCCAGAAGTGTCTGTAGGGCACTAATCACTTGTACACCAGATATCTACATGTCATAAATAAGGGGGTGTCAGTGTTTACCGCAGCCCCGGCATTGTATGCACAGCACTGTCCCCCGCTCGGCCGCTGCCGGCTATAGAGGCCACTCTTCACCTGGAGCACAGCAGACCCTCCTGATTTCACCATTTAATAGCTCTCGGCTTACAGTCAGTGAATGGAAAGTCACACAGCTGAGAGACTGTTACAATGTAACAGGTGAGAGATTTGCGCTGCTGTCTTCAGCGCTGAGGCCCGTCTGCACTGATACATTGTAACAAGCCATCAGCCGCTCTCAGCTGTTTCATTCCCTGCATGTTTCATTTGCTGACAGGAAGCAGAGGTATTAACAGTAGAAAAGAATTGTCTTCGACTAATTAGATGGCTTGTACCAGGCAGGAGCAGGGATGTGATTGACTGCAGTGTTGTGTGCCCGCACCTTCTCGACGGTCCGCTCGGTGCACACGACCTCGGCTTCCAGGGTCACCTTTCCTGCACCATCCAGAACCTTCCTTCCACGGACGTCGCTGATGACGGGAGGGTCCGAGAACGCAGCAAAGTACCTGGACTGAAAGGAAAAAACAACAGAATGAAGAACGGTAAAACACAGACAAGCACTCCCATCATCCTACAAGAACTCTGCTGCAAAGCACAAAACACCTCTCCCTCCCCCACAGGCAGATCGCGACATGACGTCAGTATCACAGCCCCACAGGGATCACGTCCTCGCCCACTCTGCATCGTCGCCGGTTCTGCATCGTCGCCCGTTCTGCATCGTCGCCCCTTCTCCATCGTCGCGCCTTCTGCATCGTCGCCCCTTCAGCATCGTCGCCCGTTCTGCATTGTCACCCGTTCTGCATCGTCGCCTGCTCTGCATTGTCGCCCCTTCTGCATCGTCGCCCGTTCTGCATCCCCGCCCCTTCTGTATCCCCGCCCCTTCTGCATCGTCGCCCCTTCTGCATCGTCGCCCCTTCTGCATCGTCGCCCCTTCTGCATCGTCGCCCCTTCTGCATCGTCGCCCCTTCTGCATCGTGACCCCTTCTGCATTGTCGTCATTTCTGCATCGCCGCCTGTTCTGCATCATTACCCGTTCTGTGTTGTCGACTGTTCTGCATCATCGCCTCTTGTGCATTGTCACCCGTTCTGCATCGTCACCGTTTCTGCATCATCGCCTCTTCTGCATCGTTGCCTGTTCTGCATCATCGTCCGTTCTGTATCGTCACCCGTTTTGCATCGTCACCAGTTCTGCATTGTCTTCCTTTCTGCATCGTCACCAGCTCTGCGTTGTTGTCGCCTACTCTGCATTGTCGTTGCCCGCTCTGCGTTGTTGCCCGCTCTGCGCTATTATCGTCCACTCTGTGTTGTCATCACTCCCTCTGCATCTGCATCGTCGCCTGCTCTGCGCTGTCATCGCTCGCTATGCCTTGTCGTCACCCGCTCTGCATTGTCATCGCCTGCTCTGCGCTGTTATCACCCCCTCTGCGTTGTGATCGCCCGGTTTGCGTTATTGTCACCCGCTCAGCGTTGTTATTGCCCACTCTGCACTGCTATCACCCGCTCTGCGCTGTTATCGCCCGCTTTGCGTTACTGTCACCCGCTCTGCGCTGTCGTCGCCCGCTCTGCTCTGTCGTCGCCCGCTCTGCGCTGTCATCGCTCGCTCTGCGCTGTCATCGCCCGCTCTGCACTGTTATCGCCCGCTCTGCGTTGTTCTCGCCCGCTCTGCGCTGTCGTCGCCCGCTCTGCGCTGTTATCGCCCGCTCTGCGCTGTTGTCGCCCGCTTTGCGCAGTCGTCGCCCCCTCTGCGCTGTTATCACCCGCTCTGCGCAGTCGTCGCCCCCTCTGCGCTGTTATCACCCGCTCTGCGCAGTCATCACCCCCGCTCTGCGCTGTCGTCGCCCGCTCTGCGCTGTTATCGCCCGCTCTGCGCTGTGGTCGCCCGCTCTGCGCAGTCGTCGCCCCCTCTGCGCTGTTATCACCCGCTCTGCGCAGTCGTCGCCCCCTCTGCGCTGTTATCACCCGCTCTGCGCAGTCATCACCCCCGCTCTGCGCTGTCGTCGCCCGCTCTGCGCTGTCATCACCCGCTCTGCGTTGTTCTCGCCCGCTCTGCGCTGTCCTCGCCCGCTCTACGCTGTCATCGCCCGCTCTGCGTTGTTCTCGCCCGCTCTGCGCTGTCCTCGCCCGCTCTACGCTGTCGTCGCCCGCTCTGCGCTGTCATCGCCCGCTCTGCGCTGTCATCGCCCGCTCTGCGCTGTCATCGCCCGCTCTACGCTGTCATCGCCCGCTCTGCGCTGTCCTCGCCCGCTCTGCGCTGTGATCGCCCGCTCTGCGTTGTCATCGCCCGCTCTGCGCTGTCATCGCCCGCTCTGCGCTGTCATCGCCCCCTCTGCGTTGTCATCGCCCGCTCTGCGCTGTCATCGCCCCCTCTGCGTTGTTCTCGCCCGCTCTGCGCTGTGATCGCCCGCTCTGCGTTGTTCTCGCCCGCTCTGCGCTGTCGTCGCCCGCTCTGCGCTGTCATCGCCCCCTCTGCGCTGTCGTCGCCCGCTCTGCGCTGTCCTCGCCCGCTCTACGCTGTCGTCGCCCGCTCTGCGCTGTCATCGCCCGCTCTACGCTGTCATCGCCCGCTCTGCGCTGTCATCGCCCGCTCTACGCTGTCATCGCCCGCTCTGCGCTGTCCTCGCCCGCTCTGCGCTGTGATCGCCCGCTCTGCGCTGTCATCGCCCCCTCTGCGTTGTTCTCGCCCGCTCTGCGCTGTGATCGCCCGCTCTGCGTTGTTCTCGCCCGCTCTACGCTGTCATCGCCCGCTCTGCGCTGTCCTCGCCCGCTCTGCGCTGTTATCGCCCGCTCTGCGCTGTCATCGCCCGCTCTGCGCTGTCGTCGCCCGCTCTGCGCTGTCTTCGCCCCCTCTGCGCTGTCCTCGCCCGCTCTACGCTGTCATCGCCCGCTCTGCGTTGTGCTCGCCCGCTCTGCGCTGTCGTCGCCCGCTCTGCGCTGTCTTCGCCCCCTCTGCGCTGTTATCGCCCGCTCTGCGCTGTCATCGCCCGCTCTGCGCTGTCCTCGCCCGCTCTGCGCTGTTATCGCCCGCTCTGCGCTGTCATCGCCCGCTCTGCGCTGTCGTCGCCCGCTCTGCGCTGTCTTCGCCCCCTCTGCGCTGTCCTCGCCCGCTCTACGCTGTCATCGCCCGCTGTGCGCTGTCATCGCCCCCTCTGCGCTGTTATCGCCCGCTCTGCGCTGTCATCGCCCGCTCTGCGCTGTCATCGCCCGCTCTGCGCTGTTATCGCCCGCTCTGCGTTGTGCTCGCCCGCTCTGCGCTGTCGTCGCCCGCTCTGCGCTGTCTTCGCCCCCTCTGCGCTGTCCTCGCCCGCTCTACGCTGTCATCGCCCGCTGTGCGCTGTCATCGCCCCCTCTGCGCTGTTATCGCCCGCTCTGCGCTGTCATCGCCCGCTCTACGCTGTCATCGCCCGCTCTGCGCTGTCCTCGCCCGCTCTGCGCTGTGATCGCCCGCTCTGCGTTGTCATCGCCCGCTCTGCGCTGTCATCGCCCCCTCTGCGTTGTTCTCGCCCGCTCTGCGCTGTCGTCGCCCGCTCTGCGCTGTCATCGCCCCCTCTGCGCTGTCGTCGCCCGCTCTGCGCTGTCCTCGCCCGCTCTACGCTGTCGTCGCCCGCTCTGCGCTGTCATCGCCCGCTCTACGCTGTCATCGCCCGCTCTGCGCTGTCATCGCCTGCTCTACGCTGTCATCGCCCGCTCTGTGCTGTCCTCGCCCGCTCTGCGCTGTGATCGCCCGCTCTGCGTTGTTCTCGCCCGCTCTACGCTGTTATCGCCCGCTCTGCGCTGTCATCGCCCGCTCTGCGCTGTCCTCGCCCGCTCTGCGCTGTTATCACCCGCTCTGCGTTGTTCTCGCCCGCTCTGCGCTGTCGTCGCCCGCTCTGCGCTGTCTTCGCCCCCTCTGCGCTGTCCTCGCCTGCTCTACGCTGTCATCGCCCGCTGTGCGCTGTCATCGCCCGCTCTGCGCTGTCCTCGCCCGCTCTGCGCTGTCCTCGCCCGCTCTGCGTTGTTCTCGCCCGCTCTGCGCTGTCATCGCCCGCTCTGCGCTGTGGTCGCCCGCTCTGCGCAGTCGTCGCCCCCTCTGCGCTGTTATCACCCGCTCTGCGCAGTCGTCGCCCCCTCTGCGCTGTTATCACCCGCTCTGCGCAGTCATCACCCCCGCTCTGCGCTGTCGTCGCCCGCTCTGCGCTGTCATCACCCGCTCTGCGTTGTTCTCGCCCGCTCTGCGCTGTCCTCGCCCGCTCTACGCTGTCATCGCCCGCTCTGCGTTGTTCTCGCCCGCTCTGCGCTGTCCTCGCCCGCTCTACGCTGTCGTCGCCCGCTCTGCGCTGTCATCGCCCGCTCTGCGCTGTCATCGCCCGCTCTGCGCTGTCATCGCCCGCTCTACGCTGTCATCGCCCGCTCTGCGCTGTCCTCGCCCGCTCTGCGCTGTGATCGCCCGCTCTGCGTTGTCATCGCCCGCTCTGCGCTGTCATCGCCCCCTCTGCGTTGTTCTCGCCCGCTCTGCGCTGTGATCGCCCGCTCTGCGTTGTTCTCGCCCGCTCTGCGCTGTCGTCGCCCGCTCTGCGCTGTCATCGCCCCCTCTGCGCTGTCGTCGCCCGCTCTGCGCTGTCCTCGCCCGCTCTACGCTGTCGTCGCCCGCTCTGCGCTGTCATCGCCCGCTCTACGCTGTCATCGCCCGCTCTGCGCTGTCATCGCCTGCTCTACGCTGTCATCGCCCGCTCTGGGCTGTCCTCGCCCGCTCTGCGCTGTGATCGCCCGCTCTGCGTTGTTCTCGCCCGCTCTACGCTGTCATCGCCCGCTGTGCGCTGTCATCGCCCCCTCTGCGCTGTTATCGCCCGCTCTGCGCTGTCATCGCCCGCTCTGCGCTGTCCTCGCCCGCTCTGCGCTGTCCTCGCCCGCTCTGCGCTGTTATCGCCCGCTCTGCGTTGTTCTCGCCCGCTCTGCGCTGTCGTCGCCCGCTCTGCGCTGTCTTCGCCCCCTCTGCGCTGTCCTCGCCCGCTCTACGCTGTCATCGCCCGCTGTGCGCTATCATCGCCCGCTCTGCGCTGTCCTCGCCCGCTCTGCGCTGTCCTCGCCCGCTCTGCGTTGTTCTCGCCCGCTCTGCGCTGTCATCGCCCGCTCTGCGCTGTCCTCGCCCGCTCTGCGCTGTTATCGCCCGCTCTGCGTTGTTCTCGCCCGCTCTGCGCTGTCGTCGCCCGCTCTGCGCTGTCTTCGCCCCCTCTGCGCTGTCCTCGCCCGCTCTACGCTGTCATCGCCCGCTGTGCGCTGTCATCGCCCGCTCTGCGCTGTCCTCGCCCGCTCTGCGCTGTCCTCGCCCCCTCTGCGCTATCGTCGCCCGCTCTGCGCTGTCATCGCCCCCTCTGCGTTGTTCTCGCCCGCTCTGCGCTGTCCTCGCCCGCTCTGCGTTGTTCTCGCCCGCTCTGCGTTGTTCTCGCCCGCTCTGCGCTGTCCTCGCCCGCTCTGCGTTGTTCTCGCCCGCTCTGCGCTGTCGTCGCCCGCTCTGCGCTGTTCTCGCCCGCTCTGCGCTGTTATCGCGTGCTCTGCGCTGTTCTCGCCCGCTCTGCGCTGTCCTCGCCCGCTCTGCGTTGTTCTCGCCCGCTCTGCGTTGTTCTCGCCCGCTCTGCGCTGTCCTCGCCCGCTCTGCGTTGTTCTCGCCCGCTCTGCGCTGTCGTCGCCCGCTCTGCGCTGTTCTCGCCCGCTCTGCGCTGTTATCGCCCGCTCTGCGCTGTTATCGCCCGCTCTGCGTTGTTCTCGCCCGCTCTGCGCTGTTCTCGCCCGCTCTGCGCTGTTCTCGCCCGCTCTGCGCTGTCCTCGCCCGCTCTGCGCTGTCCTCGCCCCCTCTGCGCTGTCATCGCCCCCTCTGCGCTGTCATCGCCCCCTCTGCGCTGTCCTCGCCCCCTCTGCGCTGTCCTCGCCCGCTCTGCGCTGTCATCGCCCCCTCTGCGCTGTCATCGCCCCCTCTGCGCTGTCCTCGCCCGCTCTGCGTTGTTCTCGCCCCCTCTGCGCTGTTCTCGCCCCCTCTGCGCTGTTATCGCCCGCTCTGCGCTGTCATCGCCCCCTCTGCGCTGTCATCGCCCCCTCTGCGCTGTCATCGCCCCCTCTGCGCTGTCCTCGCCCGCTCTGCGTTGTCCTCGCCCCCTCTGCGCTGTTCTCGCCCCCTCTGCGCTGTTGTCGCCCGCTCTGCGCTGTCGTCGCCCCCTCTGCGCTGTCATCGCCCCCTCTGCGCTGTCCTCGCCCGCTCTGCGCTGTCATCGCCCGCTCTGCGTTGTTCTCGCCCGCTCTGCGCTGTCATCGCCCCCTCTGCGTTGTTCTCGCCCGCTCTGCGCTGTCATCGCCCGCTCTGCGTTGTTCTCGCCCGCTCTGCGCTGTCATCGCCCGCTCTGCGTTGTTCTCGCCCCCTCTGCGCTGTCATCGCCCCCTCTGCGCTGTCATCGCCCCCTCTGCGCTGTCATCGCCCGCTCTGCGTTGTTCTCGCCCCCTCTGCGTTGTTCTCGCCCGCTCTGCGCTGTCATCGCCCGCTCTGCGTTGTCATCGCCCGCTCTGCGTTGTTCTCGCCCGCTCTACGCTGTTATCGCCCCCTCTGCGCTGTCATCGCCCGCTCTGCGTTGTTCTCGCCCCCTCTGCGCTGTCATCGCCCCCTCTGCGCTGTCATCGCCCCCTCTGCGCTGTCATCGCCCGCTCTGCGTTGTTCTCGCCCCCTCTGCGTTGTTCTCGCCCGCTCTGCGCTGTCATCGCCCGCTCTGCGTTGTCATCGCCCGCTCTGCGTTGTTCTCGCCCGCTCTACGCTGTTATCGCCCCCTCTGCGCTGTCATCGCCCCCTCTGCGCTGTCATCGCCCGCTCTGCGTTGTTCTCGCCCCCTCTGCGCTGTCATCGCCCGCTCTGCGCTGTCATCGCCCCCTCTGCGCTGTCATCGCCCCCTCTGCGCTGTCATCGCCCGTTCTGCGCTGTTATCGCCCCCTCTGCGCTGTCGTCGCCCGCTCTGCGTTGTTCTCGCCCGCTCTGCGCTGTCATCGCCCGCTCTGCGTTGTTCTCGCCCCCTCTGCGCTGTTATCGCCCGTTCTGCGCTGTTATCGCCCCCTCTGCGCTGTCATCGCCCGCTCTGCGTTGTTCTCGCCCGCTCTGCGTTGTTCTCGCCCCCTCTGCGCTGTTATCGCCCGCTCTGCAGGATTATCACTCCTCCTATCGCAGGGCTGCTGGTGACGTCAGTATTAGTCACTTTCCCCATCATTCTGAGGTGTGTCAGCTCCTGATGACGTCATTACCAGGTCTCCGTACACGTCCTCCGATCCCCGGTGATAAATGACGTTCAGAGCCTCCTCCAGCCGCTCAGGGACCAGGCGGGCCCGGTAATACTCGGCGGCGGTGGCTGCGCGCTTTGTGTGGCCCCGGGACATGGCAGTGGCTCCCACACTCATCGCTGATCCCACGGCTTCCAAACCCAGTGCCGGTTACCGCGGACGAGTTATCAAGCTGCTCGGTTACTATGGACACAACGCTACAGACACTGGAGCCGAGACACGGACTGGACTACAACAAAATGGCGGCTGCAGAGGGCGAGGAGGCGGGGCCTACAGCGACCAATCACAGCGCCGCCTGAGGGAGAGCCGGGGCCAGGGAGGGAGGGAAACATGAGCAGCACCGGGAGTGATAACCTGAGGCGGCAGACAGTTTATTATATACCGCAGGGAGGAGCCTGGTGTGAATATACCGCAGGGAGGAGCCTGGTGTGAATATACCGCAGGGAGGAGCCTGGTGTGAATATACCGCAGGGAGGAGCCTGGTGTGAATATACTGCAGAGAGGAGCCTGGTGTGAATATACTGCAGGGAGGAGCCTGGTGTGAATATACTGCAGGGAGGAGTCTGGTGTGAATATACTGCAGGGAGGAGTCTGGTGTGAATATACCGCAGGGAGGAGCCTGGTGTGAATATACCGCAGGGAGGAGTCTGGTGTGAATATACCGCAGGGAGGAGCCTGGTGTGAATATACTGCAGGGAGGAGTCTGGTGTGAATATACTGCAGGGAGGAGTCTGGTGTGAATATACCGCAGGGAGGAGCCTGGTGTGAATATACCGCAGGGAGGAGTCTGGTGTGAATATACCGCAGGGAGGAGTCTGGTGTGAATATACCGCAGGGAGGAGCCTGGTGTGAATATACCGCAGGGAGGAGCCTGGTGTGAATATACCGCAGGGAGGAGCCTGGTGTGAATATACTGCAGGGAGGAGCCTGGTGTGAATATACCGCAGGGAGGAGCCTGGTGTGAATATACTGCAGGGAGGAGCCTGGTGTGAATATACTGCAGGGAGGAGCCTGGTGTGAATATACTGCAGGGAGGAGCCTGGTGTGAATATACCGCAGGGAGGAGCCTGGTGTGAATAAACCGCAGGGAGGAGCCTGGTGTGAATATACTGCAGGGAGGAGCCTGGTGTGAATATACTGCAGGGAGGAGTCTGGTGTGAATATACCGCAGGGAGGAGACTGGTGTGAATATACCGCAGGGAGGAGCCTGGTGTGAATATACCGCAGGGAGGAGCCTGGTGTGAATATACTGCAGGGAGGAGCCTGGTGTGAATATTCTGCAGAGAGGAGTCTGGTGTGAATATACTGCAGGGAGGAGTCTGGTGTGAATATACTGCAGGGAGGAGCCTGGTGTGAATATACCGCAGGGAGGAGCCTGGTGTGTATATACTGCAGGGAGGAGCCTGGAGTGAATATACTGCAGGGAGGAGTCTGGTGTGAATATACTGCAGGGAGGAGTCTGGTGTGAATATACCGCAGGGAGGAGCCTGGTGTGAATATACTGCAGGGAGGAGCCTGGTGTGAATATACCGCAGGGAGGAGTCTGGTGTGAATATACTGCAGGGAGGAGCCTGGTGTGAATATACCGCAGGGAGGAGCCTGGTGTGAATATACCGCAGGGAGGAGCCTGGTGTGAATATACTGCAGGGAGGAGCCTGGTGTGAATATACCGCAGGGAGGAGCCTGGTGTGAATATACCGCAGGGAGGAGCCTGGTGTGAATATACTGCAGGGAGGAGCCTGGTGTGAATATACTGCAGAGAGGAGCCTGGTGTGAATATACTGCAGGGGGGAGTCTGGTGTGAATATACCGCAGGGAGGAGCCTGGTGTGAATATACCGCAGGGAGGAGCCTGGTGTGAATATACCGCAGGGAGGAGCCTGGTGTGAATATACTGCAGGGAGGAGTCTGGTGTGAATATACCGCAGGGAGGAGCCTGGTGTGAATATACTGCAGGGAGGAGTCTGGTGTGAATATACTGCAGGGAGGAGCCTGGTGTGAATATACCGCAGGGAGGAGCCTGGTGTGAATATACCGCAGGGAGGAGCCTGGTGTGAATATACTGCAGGGAGGAGCCTGGTGTGAATATACCGCAGGGAGGAGCCTGGTGTGAATATACCGCAGGGAGGAGCCTGGTGTGAATATACTGCAGGGAGGAGCCTGGTGTGAATATACTGCAGAGAGGAGCCTGGTGTGAATATACTGCAGGGGGGAGTCTGGTGTGAATATACCGCAGGGAGGAGCCTGGTGTGAATATACCGCAGGGAGGAGCCTGGTGTGAATATACCGCAGGGAGGAGCCTGGTGTGAATATACTGCAGGGAGGAGTCTGGTGTGAATATACCGCAGGGAGGAGCCTGGTGTGAATATACTGCAGGGAGGAGTCTGGTGTGAATATACTGCAGGGAGGAGCCTGGTGTGAATATACCGCAGGGAGGAGCCTGGTGTGAATATACTGCAGGGAGGAGCCTGGTGTGAATATACTGCAGGGAGGAGTCTGGTGTGAATATACTGCAGGGAGGAGCCTGGTGTGAATATACTGCAGAGAGGAGCCTGGTGTGAATATACCGCAGGGAGGAGCCTGGTGTGAATATACTGCAGGGAGGAGCCTGGTGTGAATATACTGCAGGGAGGAGTCTGGTGTGAATATACCGCAGGGAGGAGCCTGGTGTGAATATACTGCAGGGAGGAGCCTGGTGTGAATATACCGCAGGGAGGAGCCTGGTGTGAATATACTGCAGGGAGGAGCCTGGTGTGAATATACTGCAGGGAGGAGCCTGGTGTGAATATACTGCAGGGAGGAGTCTGGTGTGAATATACTGCAGGGAGGAGCCTGGTGTGAATATACCGCAGGGAGGAGCCTGGTGTGAATATACCGCAGGGAGGAGCCTGGTGTGAATATACTGCAGGGAGGAGCCTGGTGTGAATATACCGCAGGGAGGAGCCTGGTGTGAATATACCGCAGGGAGGAGCCTGGTGTGAATATACTGCAGGGAGGAGCCTGGTGTGAATATACTGCAGAGAGGAGCCTGGTGTGAATATACTGCAGGGGGGAGTCTGGTGTGAATATACCGCAGGGAGGAGCCTGGTGTGAATATACCGCAGGGAGGAGCCTGGTGTGAATATACCGCAGGGAGGAGCCTGGTGTGAATATACTGCAGGGAGGAGTCTGGTGTGAATATACCGCAGGGAGGAGCCTGGTGTGAATATACTGCAGGGAGGAGTCTGGTGTGAATATACTGCAGGGAGGAGCCTGGTGTGAATATACCGCAGGGAGGAGCCTGGTGTGAATATACTGCAGGGAGGAGCCTGGTGTGAATATACTGCAGGGAGGAGTCTGGTGTGAATATACTGCAGGGAGGAGCCTGGTGTGAATATACTGCAGAGAGGAGCCTGGTGTGAATATACCGCAGGGAGGAGCCTGGTGTGAATATACTGCAGGGAGGAGCCTGGTGTGAATATACTGCAGAGAGGAGCCTGGTGTGACTATACTGCAGGGACGAGTCTGGTGTGAATATACCGCAGGGAGGAGCCTGGTGTGAATATACTGCAGGGAGGAGCCTGGTGTGAATATACTGCAGAGAGGAGCCTGGTGTGACTATACTGCAGGGACGAGTCTGGTGTGAATATACCGCAGGGAGGAGTCTGGTGTGAATATACTGCAGGGAGGAGTCTGGTGTGAATATACTGCAGGGAGGAGCCTGGTGTGAATATACTGCACGGAGGAGCCTGGTGTGAATATACTGCAGGGAGGAGCCTGGTGTGAATATACCGCAGGGAGGAGCCTGGTGTGAATATACCGCAGGGAGGAGCCTGGTGTGAATATACCGCAGGGAGGAGTCTGGTGTGAATATACCGCAGGGAGGAGCCTGGTGTGAATATACCGCAGGGAGGAGTCTGGTGTGAATATACCGCAGGGAGGAGCCTGGTGTGAATATACCGCAGGGAGGAGCCTGGTGTGAATATACCGCAGGGAGGAGCCTGGTGTGAATATACCGCAGGGAGGAGTCTGGTGTGAATATACCGCAGGGAGGAGCCTGGTGTGAATATACCGCAGGGAGGAGCCTGGTGTGAATATACCGCAGGGAGGAGTCTGGTGTGAATATACCGCAGGGAGGAGCCTGGTGTGAATATACCGCAGGGAGCAGTCTGGTGTGAATATACCGCAGGGAGGAGCCTGGTGTGAATATACTGCAGGGAGGAGCCTGGTGTGAATATACCGCAGGGAGGAGCCTGGTGTGAATATACCGCAGGGAGGAGCCTGGTGTGAATATACTGCAGGGAGGAGCCTGGTGTGAATATACCGCAGGGAGGAGCCTGGTGTGAATATACTGCAGGGAGGAGCCTGGTGTGAATATACCGCAGGGAGGAGTCTGGTGTGAATATACCGCAGGGAGGAGCCTGGTGTGAATATACCGCAGGGAGGAGTCTGGTGTGAATATACCGCAGGGAGGAGCCTGGTGTGAATATACCGCAGGGAGGAGTCTGGTGTGAATATACTGCAGGGAGGAGCCTGGTGTGAATATACTGCAGGGAGGAGTCTGGTGTGAATATACTGCAGGGAGGAGCCTGGTGTGAATATACTGCAGGGAGGAGCCTGGTGTGAATATACCGCAGGGAGGAGTCTGGTGTGAATATACTGCAGGGAGGAGCCTGGTGTGAATATACTGCAGGGAGGAGCCTGGTGTGAATATACTGCAGGGAGGAGCCTGGTGTGAATATACCGCAGGGAGGAGCCTGGTGTGAATATACCGCAGGGAGGAGCCTGGTGTGAATATACCGCAGGGAGGAGTCTGGTGTGAATATACCGCAGGGAGGAGTCTGGTGTGAATATACCGCAGGGAGGAGCCTGGTGTGAATATACCGCAGGGAGGAGCCTGGTGTGAATATACTGCAGGGAGGAGCCCGGTGTGAATATACTGCAGGGAGGAGCCTGGTGTGAATATACTGCAGGGAGGAGCCTGGTGTGAATATACTGCAGGGAGGAGCCTGGTGTAAATATACTGCAGGGAGGAGCCTGGTGTGAATATACCGCAGGGAGGAGCCTGGTGTGAATATACTGCAGGGAGGAGTCTGGTGTGAATATACCGCAGGGAGGAGCCTGGTGTGAATATACTGCAGGGAGGAGTCTGGTGTGAATATACCGCAGGGAGGAGTCTGGTGTGAATATTCCGCAGGGAGGAGCCTGGTGTGAATATTCCGCAGGGAGGAGTCTGGTGTGAATATACCGCAGGGAGGAGTCTGGTGTGAATATACTGCAGGGAGCAGTCTGGTGTGAATATACCGCAGGGAGGAGTCTGGTGTGAATATACCGCAGGGAGGAGCCTGGTGTGAATATACTGCAGGGAGGAGCCTGGTGTGAATATACTGCAGGGAGGAGCCTGGTGTGAATATACCGCAGGGAGGAGCCTGGTGTGAATATACTGCAGGGAGGAGCCTGGTGTGAATATATACCGCAGGGAGGAGCCTGGTGTGAATATACCGCAGGGAGGAGCCTGGTGTGAATATACTGCAGGGAGGAGTCTGGTGTGAATATACCGAAAGGGAGGAGCCTGGTGTGAATATACTGCAGGGAGGAGTCTGGTGTGAATATACCGCAGGGAGGAGCCTGGTGTGAATATACCGCAGGGAGGAGCCTGGTGTGAATATACTGCAGGGAGGAGTCTGGTGTGAATATACCGCAGGGAGGAGTCTGGTGTGAATATACTGCAGGGAGGAGTCTGGTGTGATTATACTGCAGGGAGGAGCCTGGTGTGATTATACTGCAGGGAGGAGCCTGGTGTGAATATACGGCAGGGAGGAGTCTGGTGTGAATATACCGCAGGGAGGAGCCCGGTGTGAATATACCGCTGGGAGGAGCCCGGTGTGAATATACCGCAGGGAGGAGCCTGGTGTGAATATACCGCAGGGAGGAGTCTGGTGTGAATATACCGCTGGGAGGAGCCCGGTGTGAATATACCGCAGGGAGGAGCCTGGTGTGAATATACCGCAGGGAGGAGTCTGGTGTGAATATACCGCAGAGAGGAGCCTGGTGTGAATATACTGCAGGGAGGAGTCTGGTGTGAATATACCGCAGAGAGGAGCCTGGTGTGAATATACCGCAGGGAGGAGCCTGGTGTGAATATACCGCAGGGAGGAGCCTGGTGTGAATATACCGCAGGGAGGAGCCCGGTGTGAATATACCGCAGGGAGGAGCCTGGTGTGAATATACCGCAGGGAGGAGTCTGGTGTGAATATACTGCAGGGAGGAGTCTGGTGTGAATATACCGCAGGGAGGAGCCTGGTGTGAATATACCGCAGGGAGGAGCCTGGTGTGACTATACCGCAGGGAGGAGTCTGGTGTGAATATACCGCAGAGAGGAGCCTGGTGTGAATATACCGCAGGGAGGAGCCTGGTGTGAATGTACCGCAGGGAGGAGCCTGGTGTGAATATACCGCAGGGAGGAGCCCGGTGTGAATATACCGCAGGGAGGAGCCTGGTGTGAATATACCGCAGGGAGGAGTCTGGTGTGAATATACTGCAGGGAGGAGTCTGGTGTGAATATACTGCAGGGAGGAGTCTGGTGTGAATATACCGCAGGGAGGAGCCTGGTGTGAATATACTGCAGGGAGGAGTCTGGTGTGAATATACCGCAGGGAGGAGTCTGGTGTGAATATACCGCAGAGAGGAGTCTGGTGTGAATATACCGCAGGGAGGAGCCTGGTGTGAATATACCGCAGGGAGGAGTCTGGTGTGAATATACCGCAGGGAGGAGCCTGGTGTGAATATACTGCAGAGAGGAGCCTGGTGTGAATATACCGCAGGGAGGAGCCTGGTGTGAATATACCGCAGGGAGGAGCCTGGTGTGAATATACCGCAGGGAGGAGCCCGGTGTGAATATACCGCAGGGAGGAGCCTGGTGTGAATATACCGCAGGGAGGAGCCTGGTGTGAATATACCGCAGGGAGCAGTCTGGTGTGAATATACCGCAGGGAGGAGTCTGGTGTGAATATACTGCAGGGAGGAGTCTGGTGTGAATATACCGCAGGGAGGAGCCTGGTGTGAATATACTGCAGGGAGGAGCCTGGTGTGAATATACCGCAGGGAGGAGTCTGGTGTGAATATACCGCAGGGAGGAGTCTGGTGTGAATATACCGCAGAGAGGAGTCTGGTGTGAATATACCGCAGGGAGGAGCCTGGTGTGAATATACCGCAGGGAGGAGTCTGGTGTGAATATACCGCAGGGAGGAGCCTGGTGTGAATATACCGCAGAGAGGAGCCTGGTGTGAATATACCGCAGGGAGGAGCCTGGTGTGAATATACCGCAGGGAGGAGCCCGGTGTGAATATACTGCAGGGAGGAGCCTGGTGTGAATATACCGCA
Organism: Ranitomeya imitator; assembly: GCF_032444005.1. Classification (NCBI taxonomy): domain Eukaryota; kingdom Metazoa; phylum Chordata; class Amphibia; order Anura; family Dendrobatidae; genus Ranitomeya; species Ranitomeya imitator. The sequence continues at coordinate 850,178,329 of NC_091283.1, read as the reverse complement.
GGGAGGAGCCTGGTGTGAATATACCGCAGGGAGCAGTCTGGTGTGAATATACCGCAGGGAGGAGCCTGGTGTGAATATACCGCAGGGAGGAGCCTGGTGTGAATATACTGCAGTGAGGAGCCTGGTGTGAATATACCGCAGGGAGGAGTCTGGTGTGTATATACCGCAGGGAGGAGCCTGGTGTGTATATACCGCAGGGAGGAGCCTGGTGTGAATATACCGCAGGGAGGAGCCTGGTGTGAATATACCGCAGGGAGGAGCCTGGTGTGAATATACTGCAGGGAGGAGCCTGGTGTGAATATACTGCAGTGAGCAGCCTGGTGTGAATATACCGCAGGGAGGAGTCTGGTGTGTATATACCGCAGGGAGGAGCCTGGTGTGAATATACCGCAGGGAGGAGCCTGGTGTGAATATACCGCAGGGAGGAGCCTGGTGTGAATATACTGCAGGGAGGAGCCTGGTGTGAATATACCGCAGGGAGGAGTCTGGTGTGAATATACTGCAGGGAGGAGTCTGGTGTGAATATACCGCAGGGAGGAGCCTGGTGTAAATATACTGCAGGGAGGAGTCTGGTGTGAATATACTGCAGGGAGGAGCCTGGTGTGAATATACCGCAGGGAGGAGTCTGGTGTGAATATACCGCAGGGAGGAGCCTGGTGTGAATATACCGCAGGGAGGAGCCTGGTGTGTATATACCGCAGGGAGGAGTCTGGTGTGAATATACCGCAGGGAGGAGTCTGGTGTGAATATACCGCAGGGAGGAGCCTGGTGTGAATATACCGCAGGGAGGAGCCTGGTGTGAATATACCGCAGGGAGGAGCCTGGTGTGAATATACCGCAGGGAGGAGCCTGGTGTGAATATACTGCAGGGAGGAGCCTGGTGTGAATATACTGCAGGGAGGAGTCTGGTGTGAATATACTGCAGTGAGGAGTCTGGTGTGAATATACTGCAGGGAGGAGCCTGGTGTGAATATACTGCAGGGAGGAGCCTGGTGTGAATATACCGCAGGGAGGAGTCTGGTGTGAATATACCGCAGGGAGGAGCCTGGTGTGAATATACTGCAGGGAGGAGCCTGGTGTGAATATACTGCAGGGAGGAGCCTGGTGTGAATATACTGCAGGGAGCAGTCTGGTGTGAATATACCGCAGGGAGGAGCCTGGTGTGAATATACCGCAGGGAGGAGTCTGGTGTGAATATACCGCAGGGAGGAGCCCGGTGTGAATATACCGCAGGGAGGAGCCCGGTGTGAATATACCGCAGGGAGGAACCTGGTGTGAATATACCGCAGGGAGGAGCCTGGTGTGAATATACCGCAGGGAGGAGCCTGGTGTGAATATACCGCAGGGAGGAGCCTGGTGTGAATATACCGCAGGGAGGAGCCTGGTGTGAATATACTGCAGGGAGGAGCCTGGTGTGAATATACTGCAGGGAGGAGTCTGGTGTGAATATACTGCAGGGAGGAGCCTGGTGTGAATATACTGCAGGGAGGAGTCTGGTGTGAATATACTGCAGTGAGGAGTCTGGTGTGAATATACCGCAGGGAGGAGTCTGGTGTGAATATACCGCAGGGAGGAGTCTGGTGTGAATATACCGCAGGGAGGAGTCTGGTGTGAATATACCGCAGGGAGGAGCCTGGTGTGAATATACTGCAGGGAGGAGCCTGGTGTGAATATACTGCAGGGAGGAGCCTGGTGTGAATATACCGCAGGGAGGAGCCTGGTGTGAATATACCGCAGGGAGGAGCCTGGTGTGAATATACTGCAGGGAGGAGTCTGGTGTGAATATACTGCAGGGAGGAGCCTGGTGTGAATATACCGCAGGGAGGAGCCTGGTGTGAATATACCGCAGGGAGGAGCCTGGTGTGAATATACCGCAGGGAGGAGCCTGGTGTGAATATACCGCAGGGAGGAGCCTGGTGTGAATATACTGCAGGGAGGAGCCTGGTGTGAATATACTGCAGGGAGGAGCCTGGTGTGAATATACTGCAGGGAGGAGTCTGGTGTAAATATACTGCAGGGAGGAGCCTGGTGTGAATATACTGCAGGGAGGAGCCTGGTGTGAATATACTGCAGGGAGGAGCCTGGTGTAAATATACTGCAGGGAGGAGCCTGGTGTGAATATACTGCAGCGAGGAGCCTGGTGTGAATATACCGCAGGGAGGAGCCTGGTGTGAATATACCGCAGGGAGGAGCCTGGTGTGAATATACCGCAGGGAGGAGCCTGGTGTGAATATACTGCAGGGAGGAGCCTGGTGTGAATATACCGCAGGGAGGAGTCTGGTGTGAATATATCGCAGGGAGGAGCCTGGTGTGAATATACCGCAGGGATGAGCCTGGTGTGAATATACCGCAGGGAGGAGCCTGGTGTGAATATACTGCAGGGAGGAGCCTGGTGTGAATATACTGCAGGGAGGAGCCTGGTGTGAATATACTGCAGGGAGGAGCCTGGTGTGAATATACTGCAGTGAGGAGCCTGGTGTGAATATACTGCAGGGAGGAGTCTGGTGTGAATATACTGCAGGGAGGAGCCTGGTGTGAATATACTGCAGGGAGGAGTCTGGTGTGAATATACTGCAGGGAGGAGTCTGGTGTGAATATACCGCAGGGAGGAGTCTGGTGTGAATATACCGCAGAGAGGAGCCTGGTGTGAATATACTGCAGGGAGGAGCCTGGTGTGAATATACTGCAGGGAGGAGCCTGGTGTGAATATACTGCAGGGAGGAGCCTGGTGTGAATATACTGCAGGGAGGAGCCTGGTGTGAATATACTGCAGGGAGGAGTCTGGTGTGAATATACTGCAGTGAGGAGTCTGGTGTGAATATACCGCAGGGAGGAGTCTGGTGTGAATATACCGCAGGGAGGAGTCTGGTGTGAATATACCGCAGGGAGGAGCCTGGTGTGAATATACCGCAGGGAGGAGCCTGGTGTGAATATACCGCAGGGAGGAGCCTGGTGTGAATATACTGCAGAGAGGAGCCTGGTGTGAATATACCGCAGGGAGGAGTCTGGTGTGAATATACTGCAGGGAGGAGCCTGGTGTGAATATACTGCAGGGAGGAGTCTGGTGTGAATATACCGCAGGGAGGAGTCTGGTGTGAATATACTGCAGAGAGGAGCCTGGTGTGAATATACCGCAGGGAGGAGTCTGGTGTGAATATACCGCAGAGAGGAGCCTGGTGTGAATATACCGCAGGGAGGAGTCTGGTGTGAATATACTGCAGAGAGGAGCCTGGTGTGAATATACCGCAGGGAGGAGCCTGGTGTGAATATACTGCAGGGAGGAGTCTGGTGTGAATATACTGCAGGGAGGAGCCTGGTGTGAATATACTGCAGGGAGGAGTCTGGTGTGAATATACTGCAGGGAGGAGTCTGGTGTGAATATACTGCAGGGAGGAGCCTGGTGTGAATATACTGCAGGGAGGAGTCGGGTGTGAATATACTGCAGGGAGGAGCCTGGTGTGAATATACTGCAGGGAGGAGCCTGGTGTGAACACACAGCAAGTCAGCAGGATCTAGGAGCAACATGGCAGATGTGACAACCTACATGGTGAGCTGCAGCATGTGCTACATGTTCACAGATCGACCAGAAGAAGAATCCAATTTCACCTGTCAGAAGTGTAGACTAGTGGCCCTTTTAGAAGAAATGGTGCGGGGTCTGGAAGAAAGAATAGCAACTTTGAAACTCATCAAAGAGAATGAAGACTTTCTAGACAGAACAGAAGCATCTCTACTGGTCACAGAAGGTGCAAAAAGTGTCAGAGAACCTCCAAAAGCAGATGAGTGGAAGCATGTGACCAAAAGAAGCAAGAAGACCATGGAGAAATCACCAACCACACAACTGAAGAACCGATATCAAATCTTTGTAGAGGATGAAGATGGCACACCTAAGAATGAAGCAATACCAGCAAGCAAAAAAGAAAAGGGCACACAGCAACAAGTGACAGCAAAAAGTACAGCCAAGAAGCAACGAAGAGTGGTGGTGGTGGGAGACTCACTACTGAGAGGCACCGAAGCAGCCATCTGCAGACCGGACATAACTGCAAGAGAAGTATGCTGCCTTCCAGGTGCGATGATCAAGGATGTGACCGATAGGATACCAAAGCTCTTCAGCTCCAAGGACATCCACCCATTTCTTCTGATACATGTTGGCACCAATGACACGGCAAGGAAGGACCTACCGACAATCTGCAAGGACTTTGAAGAGTTGGGGAAGAAAGTAAAGGAACTGGATGCACAGGTAGTTTTTTCTTCTATCCTTCCAGTAGACGGGCATGGCACCAGGAGATGGAACAGGATCCTTGATGCAAACAACTGGCTAAGACGATGGTGCAGACAACAAGGATTCGGATTCCTGGACCACGGTGTGAATTACTGGTATGATGGACTCCTCGCCAGAGACGGACTACACCTCAACAAACCTGGGAAACACACATTCGCCAGAAGACTCGCTACACTCATCAGGAGGGCGTTAAACTAGAAGAAGAGGGGACGGGAAGAAAAACATTAGACTCGAATAAAGACGACCCAGGAAAACATACTCAGAAGGGAGGTAAGAACATTTCTAAAACAATCCACAGTGAGGAGATTGGAACAAAACAAAATCCTCTAAACTGCATGCTCGCAAACGCCAGAAGCCTGACAAACAAGATGGAAGAACTAGAAGCAGAAATATCTACAGGTAACTTTGACATAGTGGGAATAACCGAGACATGGTTAGATGAAAGCTATGACTGGGCAGTTAACTTACAGGGTTACAGTCTGTTTAGAAAGGATCGTAAAAATCGGAGAGGAGGAGGGGTTTGTCTCTATGTAAAGTCTTCTCTAAAGTCCACTTTAAGGGAGGATATTAGCGAAGGGAATGAGGATGTCGAGTCCATATGGGTTGAAATTCATGGAGGGAAAAATGGTAACAAAATTCTCATTGGGGTCTGTTACAAACCCCCAAATATAACAGAAAGCATGGAAAGTCTACTTCTAAAGCAGATAGATGAAGCTGCAACCCATAATGAGGTCCTGGTTATGGGGGACTTTAACTACCCGGATATTAACTGGGAAACAGAAACCTGTGAAACCCATAAAGGCAACAGGTTTCTGCTAATAACCAAGAAAAATTATCTTTCACAATTGGTGCAGAATCCAACCAGAGGAGCAGCACTTTTAGACCTAATACTATCTAATAGACCTGACAGAATAACAAATCTGCAGGTGGTTGGGCATTTAGGAAATAGCGACCACAATATTGTGCAGTTTCACCTGTCTTTCACTAGGGGGACTTGTCAGGGAGTCACAAAAACACTGAACTTTAGGAAGGCAAAGTTTGACCAGCTTAGAGATGCCCTTAATCTGGTAGACTGGGACAATATCCTCAGAAATAAGAATACAGATAATAAATGGGAAATGTTTAAGAACATCCTAAATAGGCAGTGTAAGCGGTTTATACCTTGTGGGAATAAAAGGACTAGAAATAGGAAAAACCCAATGTGGCTAAACAAAGAAGTAAGACAGGCAATTAACAGTAAAAAGAAAGCATTTGCACTACTAAAGCAGGATGGCACCATTGAAGCTCTAAAAAACTATAGGGAGAAAAATACTTTATCTAAAAAACTAATTAAAGCTGCCAAAAAGGAAACAGAGAAGCACATTGCTAAGGAGAGTAAAACTAATCCCAAACTGTTCTTCAACTATATCAATAGTAAAAGAATAAAAACTGAAAATGTAGGCCCCTTAAAAAATAGTGAGGAAAGAATGGTTGTAGATGACGAGGAAAAAGCTAACATATTAAACACCTTCTTCTCCACGGTATTCACGGTGGAAAATGAAATGCTAGGTGAAATCCCAAGAAACAATGAAAACCATATATTAAGGGTCACCAATCTAACCCAAGAAGAGGTGCGAAACCGGCTAAATAAGATTAAAATAGATAAATCTCCGGGTCCGGATGGCATACACCCACGAGTACTAAGAGAACTAAGTAATGTAATAGATAAACCATTATTTCTTATTTTTAGGGACTCTATAGCGACAGGGTCTGTTCCACAGGATTGGCGCATAGCAAATGTGGTGCCAATATTCAAAAAGGGCTCTAAAAGTGAACCTGGAAATTATAGGCCAGTAAGTCTAACCTCTATTGTTGGTAAAATATTTGAAGGGTTTCTGAGGGATGTTATTCTGGATTATCTCAATGAGAATAACTGTTTAACTCCATATCAGCATGGGTTTATGAGAAATCGCTCCTGTCAAACCAATCTAATCAGTTTTTATGAAGAGGTAAGCTATAGACTGGACCACGGTGAGTCATTGGACGTGGTATATCTCGATTTTTCCAAAGCGTTTGATACCGTGCCGCACAAGAGGTTGGTACACAAAATGAGAATGCTTGGTCTGGGGGAAAATGTGTGTAAATGGGTTAGTAACTGGCTTAGTGATAGAAAGCAGAGGGTGGTTATAAATGGTATAGTCTCTAACTGGGTCGCTGTGACCAGTGGGGTACCGCAGGGGTCAGTATTGGGACCTGTTCTCTTCAACATATTCATTAATGATCTGGTAGAAGGTTTACACAGTAAAATATCGATATTTGCAGATGATACAAAACTATGTAAAGCAGTTAATACAAGAGAAGATAGTATTCTGCTACAGATGGATCTGGATAAGTTGGAAACTTGGGCTGAAAGGTGGCAGATGAGGTTTAACAATGATAAATGTAAGGTTATACACATGGGAAGAAGGAATCAATATCACCATTACACACTGAACGGGAAACCACTGGGTAAATCTGACAGGGAGAAGGACTTGGGGATCCTAGTTAATGATAAACTTACCTGGAGCAGCCAGTGCCAGGCAGCAGCTGCCAAGGCAAACAGGATCATGGGGTGCATTAAAAGAGGTCTGGATACACATGATGAGAGCATTATACTGCCTCTGTACAAATCCCTAGTTAGACCGCACATGGAGTACTGTGTCCAGTTTTGGGCACCGGTGCTCAGGAAGGATATAATGGAACTAGAGAGAGTACAAAGGAGGGCAACAAAATTAATAAAGGGGATGGGAGAACTACAATACCCAGATAGATTAGCGAAATTAGGATTATTTAGTCTAGAAAAAAGACGACTGAGGGGCGATCTAATAACCATGTATAAGTATATAAGGGGACAATACAAATATCTCGCTGAGGATCTGTTTATACCAAGGAAGGTGACGGGCACAAGGGGGCATTCTTTGCGTCTGGAGGAGAGAAGGTTTTTCCACCAACATAGAAGAGGATTCTTTACTGTTAGGGCAGTGAGAATCTGGAATTGCTTGCCTGAGGAGGTGGTGATGGCGAACTCAGTCGAGGGGTTCAAGAGAGGCCTGGATGTCTTCCTGGAGCAGAACAATATTGTATCATACAATTATTAGGTTCTGTAGAAGGACGTAGATCTGGGTATTTATTATGATGGAATATAGGCTGAACTGGATGGACAAATGTCTTTTTTCGGCCTTACTAACTATGTTACTATGTTACTATGTTAATATACCGCAGGGAGGAGCCTGGTGTGAATATACTGCAGGGAGGAGCCTGGTGTGAATATACCGCAGGGAGGAGTCTGGTGTGAATATACTGCAGGGAGGAGTCTGGTGTGAATATACTGCAGGGAGGAGTCTGGTGTGAATATACCGCAGGGAGGAGTCTGGTGTGAATATACCGCAGGGAGGAGCCTGGTGTGAATATACCGCAGGGAGGAGCCTGGTGTGAATATACCGCAGGGAGGAGTCTGGTGTGAATATACTGCAGGGAGGAGCCTGGTGTGAATATACTGCAGTGAGGAGTCTGGTGTGAATATACTGCAGTGAGGAGCCTGGTGTGAATATACTGCAGGGAGGAGTCTGGTGTGAATATACTGCAGGGAGGAGCCTGGTGTGAATATACCGCAGGGAGGAGTCTGGTGTGAATATACCGCAGGGAGGAGCCTGGTGTGAATATACCGCAGGGAGGAGCCTGGTGTGAATATACCGCAGGGAGGAGCCTGGTGTGAATATACTGCAGGGAGGAGCCTGGTGTGAATATACTGCAGGGAGGAGCCTGGTGTGAATATACTGCAGGGAGGAGCCTGGTGTGAATATACTGCAGGGAGGAGTCTGGTGTGAATATACCGCAGAGAGGAGCCTGGTGTGAATATACCGCAGGGAGGAGCCTGGTGTGAATATACCGCAGGGAGGAGCCCGGTGTGAATATACTGCAGGGAGGAGTCTGGTTTGAATATACTTCAGGGAGGAGCCTGGTGTGAATATACTGCAGGGAGGAGCCTGGTGTGAATATACCGCAGGGAGGAGCCTGGTGTGAATATACTGCAGGGAGGAGCCTGGTGTGAATATACCGCAGGGAGGAGTCTGGTGTGAATATACTTCAGGGAGGAGCCTGGTGTGAATATAATGCAGGGAGGAGCCTGGTGTGAATATACCGCAGGGAGGAGCCTGGTGTGAATAAACCGCAGGGAGGAGCCTGGTGTGAATATACCGCAGGGAGGAGTCTGGTGTGAATATACTTCAGGGAGGAGCCTGGTGTGAATATACTGCAGGGAGGAGCCTGGTGTGAAAATACCGCAGGGAGGAGCCTGGTGTGAATATACTGCAGGGAGGAGCCTGGTGTGAATATACCGCAGAGAGGAGCCTGGTGTGAATATACTGCAGGGAGGAGCCTGGTGTGAATATACTGCAGAGAGGAGCCTGGTGTGAATATACTGCAGAGAGGAGCCTGGTGTGAATATGCTGCAGAGAGGAGCCTGGTGTGAAAATACTGCAGGGAGGAGCCTGGTGTGAATATACTGCAGGGAGGAGACTGGTGTGAATATACTGCAGGGAGGAGCCTGGTGTGAATATACTGCAGGGGGGAGCCTGGTGTGAATATACCGCAGAGAGGAGCCTGGTGTGAATATACTGCAGGGAGGAGCCTGGTGTGAATCCACTGCAGGGAGGAGCCTGGTGTGAATATACTGCAGGGAGGAGCCTGGTGTGAATATACTGCAGGGAGGAGTCTGGTGTGAATATACTGCAGGGAGGAGTCTGGTGTGAATATACTGCAGGGAGGAGTCTGGTGTGAATATACTGCAGAGAGGAGCCTGGTGTGAATATACTGCAGGGAGGAGTCTGGTGTGAATATACCGCAGGGAGGAGCCTGGTGTGAATATACCGCAGGGAGGAGCCTGGTGTGAATATACCGCAGGGAGGAGTCCGGTGTGAATATACTGCAGAGAGGAGCCTGGTGTGAATATACCACAGGGAGGAGCCTGGTGTGAATACACCGCAGGGAGGAGTCTGGTGTGAATATACTGCAGGGAGGAGCCTGGTGTGAATATACCGCAGGGAGGAGCCTGGTGTGAATATACCGCAGGGAGGAGTCTGGTGTGTATATAACGCAGGGAGGAGCCTGGTGTAAATATACTGCAGGGAGGAGTCTGGTGTGAATATACTGCAGGGAGGAGCCTGGTGTGAATATACTGCAGGGAGGAGCCTGGTGTGAATATACTGCAGGGAGGAGCCTGGTGTGAATATACAGCAGAGAGGAGTCTGGTGTGAATATACCGCAGGGAGGAGTCTGGTGTGAATATACTGCAGGGAGGAGCCTGGTGTGAATATACTGCAGGGAGGAGTCTGGTGTGAATATACCGCAGGGAGGAGCCTGGTGTGAATATACCGCAGGGAGGAGCCTGGTGTGAATATACCGCAGGGAGGAGCCTGGTGTGAATATACTGCAGGGAGGAGCCTGGTGTGAATATACTGCAGGGAGGAGCCTGGTGTGAATATACTGCAGGGAGGAGTCTGGTGTGAATATACCGCAGAGAGGAGCCTGGTGTGAATATACCGCAGGGAGGAGCCTGGTGTGAATATACCACAGGGAGGAGCCCGGTGTGAATATACTGCAGGGAGGAGTCTGGTTTGAATATACTTCAGGGAGGAGCCTGGTGTGAATATACTGCAGGGAGGAGCCTGGTGTGAATATACCGCAGGGAGGAGCCTGGTGTGAATATACTGCAGGGAGGAGCCTGGTGTGAATATACCGCAGGGAGGAGTCTGGTGTGAATATACTTCAGGGAGGAGCCTGGTGTGAATATACTGCAGGGAGGAGCCTGGTGTGAATATACCGCAGGGAGGAGCCTGGTGTGAATAAACCGCAGGGAGGAGCCTGGTGTGAATATACCGCAGGGAGGAGTCTGGTGTGAATATACTTCAGGGAGGAGCCTGGTGTGAATATACTGCAGGGAGGAGCCTGGTGTGAATATACCGCAGGGAGGAGCCTGGTGTGAATATACTGCAGGGAGGAGCCTGGTGTGAATATACCGCAGAGAGGAGCCTGGTGTGAATATACTGCAGGGAGGAGCCTGGTGTGAATATACTGCAGAGAGGAGCCTGGTGTGAATATACTGCAGAGAGGAGCCTGGTGTGAATATGCTGCAGAGAGGAGCCTGGTGTGAATATGCTGCAGAGAGGAGCCTGGTGTGAATATACTGCAGGGAGGAGCCTGGTGTGAATATACTGCAGGGAGGAGCCTGGTGTGAATATACTGCAGGGAGGAGCCTGGTGTGAATATACCGCAGAGAGGAGCCTGGTGTGAATATACTGCAGGGAGGAGCCTGGTGTGAATCCACTGCAGGGAGGAGCCTGGTGTGAATATACTGCAGGGAGGAGCCTGGTGTGAATATACCGCAGGGAGGAGTCTGGTGTGAATATACCGCAGGGAGGAGCCTGGTGTGAATATACCGCAGGGAGGAGCCTGGTGTGAATATACCGCAGGGAGGAGTCTGGTGTGTATATACCGCAGGGAGGAGCCTGGTGTAAATATACTGCAGGGAGGAGTCTGGTGTGAATATACTGCAGGGAGGAGCCTGGTGTGAATATACTGCAGCGAGGAGTCTGGTGTGATTATACTGCAGGGAGGAGTCTGGTGTGAATATACTGCAGGGAGGAGTCTGGTGTGAATATACTGCAGGGAGGAGCCTGGTGTGACTATACTGCAGGGAGGAGCCTGGTGTGAATATACTGCAGGGAGCAGTCTGGTGTGAATATACTGCAGAGAGGAGCCTGGTGTGAATATACCGCAGGGAGGAGCCTGGTGTGAATATACCGCAGGGAGGAGCCTGGTGTGAATATACCGCAGGGAGGAGTCTGGTGTGAATATACTGCAGGGAGGAGTCTGGTGTGAATATACTGCAGGGAGGAGTCTGGTGTGAATATACTGCAGAGAGGAGCCTGGTGTGAATATACTGCAGGGAGGAGCCTGGTATGAATATACTGCAGGGAGGAGCCTGGTGTGAATATACTGCAGCGAGGAGTCTGGTGTGATTATACTGCAGGGAGGAGTCTGGTGTGAATATACTGCAGGGAGGAGTCTGGTGTGAATATACTGCAGGGAGGAGCCTGGTGTGAATATACTGCAGGGAGGAGTCTGGTGTGAATATACTGCAGGGAGGAGCCTGGTGTGAATATACTGCAGGGAGGAGCCTGGTGTGAATATACTGCAGGGAGGAGTCTGGTGTGAATATACTGCAGGGAGGAGCCTGGTGTGAATATACTGCAGGGAGGAGTCTGGTGTGAATATACCGCAGGGAGGAGCCTGGTGTGAATATTCTGCAGGGAGGAGCCTGGTGTGAATATACTGCAGGGAGGAGCCTGGTGTGTGTATATACTGCAGGGAGGAGCCTGGTGTGAATATACTGCAGGGAGGAGCCTGGTGTGAATATACTGCAGGGAGGAGCCTGGTGTGAATATACTGCAGGGAGGAGCCTGGTGTGAATATACTGCAGGGAGGAGCCTGGTGTGAATATACTGCAGGGAGGAGCCTGGTGTGAATATACTGCAGGGAGGAGCCTGGTGTGAATATACTGCAGGGAGGAGCCTGGTGTGAATATACTGCAGGGAGGAGCCTGGTGTGAATATACTGCAGAGAGGAGTCTGGTGTGAATATACTGCAGGGAGGAGACTGGTGTGAATATACTGCAGGGAGGAGCCTGGTGTGAATATACTGCAGGGAGGAGCCTGGTGTGAATATACTGCAGAGAGGAGCCTGGTGTGAATATACTGCAGAGAGGAGCCTGGTGTGAATATACTTCAGGGAGGAGCCTGGTGTGAATATACTGCAGGGAGGAGCCTGGTGTGAATATACCGCAGGGAGGAGCCTGGTGTGAATAAACCGCAGGGAGGAGCCTGGTGTGAATATACCGCAGGGAGGAGTCTGGTGTGAATATACTTCAGGGAGGAGCCTGGTGTGAATATACTGCAGGGAGGAGCCTGGTGTGAATATACCGCAGGGAGGAGCCTGGTGTGAATATACCGCAGGGAGGAGCCTGGTGTGAATATACCGCAGAGAGGAGCCTGGTGTGAATATACTGCAGGGAGGAGCCTGGTGTGAATATACTGCAGAGAGGAGCCTGGTGTGAATATACTGCAGAGAGGAGCCTGGTGTGAATATGCTGCAGAGAGGAGCCTGGTGTGAATATACTGCAGGGAGGAGCCTGGTGTGAATATACTGCAGGAAGGAGCCTGGTGTGAATATACTGCAGGGAGGAGCCTGGTGTGAATATACTGCAGGGGGGAGCCTGGTGTGAATATACCGCAGAGAGGAGCCTGGTGTGAATATACTGCAGGGAGGAGCCTGGTGTGAATCCACTGCAGGGAGGAGCCTGGTGTGAATATACTGCAGGGAGGAGCCTGGTGTGAATATACTGCAGGGAGGAGTCTGGTGTGAATATACTGCAGGGAGGAGTCTGGTGTGAATATACTGCAGGGAGGAGTCTGGTGTGAATATACTGCAGAGAAGAGCCTGGTGTGAATATACTGCAGGGAGGAGTCTGGTGTGAATATACCGCAGGGAGGAGCCTGGTGTGAATATACCGCAGGGAGGAGCCTGGTGTGAATATACCGCAGGGAGGAGTCTGGTGTGAATATACTGCAGAGAGGAGCCTGGTGTGAATATACCGCAGGGAGGAGCCTGGTGTGAATATACCGCAGGGAGGAGTCTGGTGTGAATATACTGCAGGGAGGAGCCTGGTGTGAATATACTGCAGGGAGGAGCCTGGTGTGAATATACTGCAGGGAAGAGCCTGGTGTGAATATACCGCAGAGAGGAGTCTGGTGTGAATATACCGCAGTGAGGAGCCTGGTGTGAATATAATGCAGGGAGGAGCCTGGTGTGAATATACTGCAGGGAGGAGTCTGGTGTGAATATACTGCAGGGAGGAGCCTGGTGTGAATATACTGCAGGGAGGAGTCTGGTGTGAATATACCGCAAAGAGGAGCCTGGTGTGAATATTCTGCAGGGAGGAGCCTGGTGTGAATATACTGCAGGGAGGAGCCTGGTGTGTATATACTGCAGGGAGGAGCCTGGTGTGAATATACTGCAGGGAGGAGCCTGGTGTGAATATACTGCAGGGAGGAGCCTGGTGTGAATATACTGCAGGGAGGAGCCTGGTGTGAATATACTGCAGGGAGGAGCCTGGTGTGAATATACTGCAGGGAGGAGCCTGGTGTGAATATACTGCAGGGAGGAGCCTGGTGTGAATATACTGCAGGGAGGAGCCTGGTGTGAATATACTGCAGGGAGGAGCCTGGTGTGAATATACTGCAGAGAGGAGCCTGGTGTGAATATACTGCAGGGAGGAGTCTGGTGTGAATATACTGCAGGGAGGAGCCTGGTGTGAATATACTGCAGGGAGGAGCCTGGTGTGAATATACTGCAGAGAGGAGCCTGGTGTGAATATACTGCAGAGAGGAGCCTGGTGTGAATATACTGCAGGGAGGAGCCTGGTGTGAATATACTGCAGGGAGGAGCCTGGTGTAAATATACTGCAGAGAGGAGCCTGGTGTGAATATATACTGCACGGAGGAGCCTGGTGTGAATATACTGCAGGGAGGAGCCTGGTGTGTATATACTGCAGGGAGGAGCCTGGTGTGAATATACTGCAGGGAGGAGCCTGGTGTGAATATACTGCAGAGAGGAGCCTGGTGTGAATATACTGCAGAGAGGAGCCTGGTGTGAATATACCGCAGAGAGGAGCCTGGTGTGAATATACCGCAGGGAGGAGTCTGGTGTGAATATACCGCAGGGAGGAGCCTAGTGTGAATATACTGCAGAGAGGAGCCTGGTGTGAATATACTGCAGGGAGGAGTCTGGTGTGAATATACTGCAGAGAGGAGCCTGGTGTGACTATACTGCAGGGAGGAGCCTGGTGTGAATATACTGCAGGGAGCAGTCTGGTGTGAATATACTGCAGAGAGGAGCCTGGTGTGAATATACCGCAGGGAGGAGCCTGGTGTGAATATACCGCAGGGAGGAGCCTGGTGTTAATATACCGCAGGGAGGAGTCTGGTGTGAATATACTGCAGGGAGGAGTCTGGTGTGAATATACTGCAGGGAGGAGTCTGGTGTGAATATACTGCAGAGAGGAGCCTGGTGTGAATATACTGCAGGGAGGAGCCTGGTATGAATATACTGCAGGGAGGAGCCTGGTGTGAATATACTGCAGCGAGGAGTCTGGTGTGATTATACTGCAGGGAGGAGTCTGGTGTGAATATACTGCAGGGAGGAGTCTGGTGTGAATATACTGCAGGGAGGAGCCTGGTGTGAATATACTGCAGGGAGGAGCCTGGTGTGAATATACTGCAGGGAGGAGTCTGGTGTGAATATACTGCAGGGAGGAGTCTGGTGTGAATATACTGCAGGGAGGAGTCTGGTGTAAATATACCGCAGGGAGGAGTCTGGTGTGAATATACCGCAGGGAGGAGCCTGGTGTGAATATACCGCAGGGAGGAGCCTGGTGTGAATATACCGCAGGGAGGAGTCTGGTGGGAATATATCGCAGGGAGGAGTCTGGTGGGAATATACTGCAGAGAGCAGTCTGGTGTGAATAAACTGCAAGGAGGAGCCTGGTGTGAATATACTGCAGGGAGGAGTCTGGTGTGAATATACTGCAGGGAGGAGCCTGGTGTGAATATACTGCAGGGAGGAGTCTGGTGTGAATATACTGCAGGGAGGAGCCTGGTGTGAATATACTGCAGAGAGGAGCCTGGTGTGAGTATACTGCAGGGAGGAGCCTGGTGTGAATATACTGCAGGGAGGAGCCTGGTGTGAATATACCGCAGGGAGGAGCCTGGTGTGAATATACCGCAGGGAGGAGCCTGGTGTGAATATACCGCAGGAAGGAGCCTGGTGTGAATATACCGCAGGGAGGAGACTGGTGTGAATATACTGCAGAGAGGAGCCTGGTGTGAATATACTGCAGGGAGGAGCCTGGTGTGAATATACTGCAGGGAGGAGTCTGGTGTGAATATACTGCAGGGAGGAGCACGGTGTGAATATACTGCAGGGAGGAGCCCGGTGTGAATATACTGCAGGGAGGAGTCTGGTGTGAATATACTGCAGGGAGGAGTCTGGTGTGAATATACTGCAGGGAGGAGCCTGGTGTGAATATACTGCAGGGAGGAGTCTGGTGTGAATATACTGCAGGGAAAAGTCTGGTGTGAATATACTGCAGGGAGGAGTCTGGTGTGAATATACTGCAGGGAGGAGTCTGGTGTGAATATACTGCAGGGAGGAGCCCGGTGTGAATATTCTGCAGAGAGGAGCCTGGTGTGAATATACGGCAGGGAGGAGCCTGGTGTGAATATTCTGCAGGGAGGAGCCTGGTGTGAATATACCGCAGGGAGGAGTCTGGTGTGAATATACCGCAGGGAGGAGTCTGGTGTGAATATACTGCAGGGAGGAGCCTGGTGTGAATATACTGCAGGGAGGAGTCTGGTGTGAATATACTGCAGGGAGGAGCCTGGTGTGAATATACTGCAGGGAGGAGTCTGGTGTGAATATACTGCAGGGAGGAGTCTGGTGTGAATATACTGCAGGGAGGAGCCTGGTGTGAATATACTGCAGGGAGGAGTCTGGTGTGAATATACTGCAGGGAGGAGCCTGGTGTGAATATACTGCAGGGAGGAGCCTGGTGTGAATATACTGCAGGGAGGAGCCTGGTGTAAATATACTGCAGGGAGGAGCCTGGTGTGAATATACTGCAGGGAGGAGTCTGGTGTGAATATACTGCAGGGAGGAGTCTGGTGTGAATATACTGCAGGGAGGAGCCTGGTGTGAATATTCTGCAGAGAGGAGCCTGGTGTGAATATACTGCAGGGAGGAGCCTGGTGTGAATATACTGCAGAGAGGAGCCTGGTGTGAATATACTGCAGGGAGGAGTCTGGTGTGAATATACTGCAGGGAGGAGCCTGGTGTGAATATACTGCAGGGAGGAGTCTGGTGTGAATATTCTGCAGGGAGGAGCCTGGTGTGAATATACTGCAGGGAGGAGCCTGGTGTGAATATACTGCAGAGAGGAGCCTGGTGTGAATATACCGCAGGGAGGAGCCTGGTGTGAATATACCGCAGGGAGGAGTCTGGTGTGAATATACTGCAGGGAGGAGCCTGGTGTGAATATACTGCAGGGAGGAGCCTGGTGTGAATATACTGCAGGGAGGAGTCTGGTGTGAATATACTGCAGGGAGGAGCCTGGTGTGAATATACTGCAGGGAGGAGCCTGGTGTGTATATACTGCAGGGAGGAGCCTGGTGTGAATATACTGCAGGGAGGAGCCTGGTGTGAATATACTGCAGGGAGGAGCCTGGTGTGTATATACTGCAGGGAGGAGCCTGGTGTGAATATACTGCAGGGAGGAGCCTGGTGTGAATATACCGCAGGGAGGAGCCTGGTGTAAATATACTGCAGAGAGGAGCCTGGTGTGAATATACCGCAGGGAGGAGCCTGGTGTGAATATACCGCAGGGAGGAGTCTGGTGTGAATATACTGCAGGGAGGAGCCTGGTGTGAATATACTGCAGGGAGGAGCCTGGTGTGAATATACTGCAGGGAGGAGCCTGGTGTGAATATACTGCAGGGAGGAGCCTGGTGTGAATATACCGCAGGGAGGAGCCTGGTGTGAATATACCGCAGGGAGGAGCCTGGTGTGAATATACCGCAGGGAGGAGCCTGGTGTGAATATACCGCAGGGAGGAGCCTGGTGTGAATATACCGCAGGGAGGAGCCTGGTGTGAATATACCGCAGGACGGAGCCTGGTGTGAATATACCGCAGGGAGGAGACTGGTGTGAATATACTGCAGAGAGGAGCCTGGTGTGAATATACTGCAGGGAGGAGCCTGGTGTGAATATACCGCAGGGAGGAGCCTGGTGTGAATATACTGCAGGGAGGAGCCTGGTGTGAATATACCGCAGGGAGGAGCCTGTTGTGAATATACTGCAGGGAGGAGCCTGGTGTGAATATACCGCAGGGAGGAGCCTGGTCTGAATATACCGCAGGGAGGAGCCTGGTGTGAATATACCGCAGGGAGAAGCCTGGTGTGAATATACTGCAGGGAGGAGCCTGGTGTGAATATACTGCAGGGAGGAGCCTGGTGTGAATATACTGCAGGGAGGAGCCTGGTGTGAATATACCGCAGGGAGGAGCCTGGTGTGAATATACCGCAGGGAGGAGCCTGGTGTGAATATACTGCAGAGAGGAGCCTGGTGTGAATATACTGCAGGGAGGAGTCTGGTGTGAATATACTGCAGAGAGGAGCCTGGTGTGAATATATTGCAGGGAGGAGCCTGGTGTGAATATACTGCAGAGAGGAGCCTGGTGTGAATATACTGCAGAGAGGAGCCTGGTGTGAATATACTGCAGGGAGGAGCCTGGTGTGAATATACCGCAGGGAGGAGTCTGGTGTGAATATACCGCAGGGAGGAGCCTGGTGTGAATATACTGCAGAGAGGAGCCTGGTGTGAATATACTGCAGGGAGGAGTCTGGTGTGAATATACTGCAGGGAGGAGCCTGGTGTGAATATACCGCAGCGAGGAGTCTGGTGTGAATATACCGCAGGGAGGAGCCTGGTGTGAATATACTGCAGAGAGGAGCCTGGCGTGAATATACTGCAGGGAGGAGCCTGGTGTGAATATACTGCAGAGAGGAGCCTGGTGTGAATATACTGCAGGGAGGAGCTTGGTGTGAATATACTGCAGGGAGGAGCTTGGTGTGAATATACTGCAGGGAGGAGCCTGGTGTGAATATACTGCAGAGAGGAGCCTGGTGTGAATATACTGCAGGGAGGAGCCTGGTGTGAATATACCGCAGGGAGGAGCCTGATGTGAATATACTCCAGAGAGGAGCCTGGTGTGTATATACTGCAGGGAGGAGTCTGGTGTGAATATACTGCAGGGAGGAGCCTGGTGTGAATATACCGCAGGGAGGAGCCTGGTGTGAATATACTGCAGGGAGGAGCCTGGTGTGAATATACCACAGGGAGGAGCCTGGTGTGAATATACTGCAGAGAGGAGCCTGGTGTGTATATACTGCAGGGAGGAGTCTGGTGTGAATATACTGCAGGGAGGAGCCTGGTGTGAATATACTGCAGGGAGGAGCCTGGTGTGAATATACTGCAGGGAGGAGCCTGGTGTAAATATACTGCAGGGAGGAGCCTGGTGTGAATATACCGCAGGGAGGAGCCTGGTGTGAATATACTGCAGGGAGGAGCCTGGTGTGAATATACTGCAGGGAGAAGCCTGGTGTGAATATACCGCAGGGAGGCGCCTGGTGTGAATATACCGCAGGGAGGAGCCTGGTGTGAATATACCGCAGGGAGGAGCCTGGTGTGAATATACCGCAGGGAGGAGCCTGGTGTGAATATACTGCAGGGAGGAGCCTGGTGTGAATATACTGCAGGGAGGAGCCTGGTGTGAATATACTGCAGGGAGGAGCCTGGTGTGAATATACTGCAGGGAGGAGTCTGGTGTGAATATACTGCAGGGAGGAGTCTGGTGTGAATATACTGCCGAGAGGAGCCTGGTGTGAATATACTGCAGGGAGGAGCCTGGTGTGAATATACCGCAGGGAGGAGTCTGGTGTGAATATACCGCAGGGAGGAGCCTGGTGTGAATATACTGCAGGGAGGAGCCTGGTGTGTATATACTGCAGGGAGGAGCCTGGTGTGAATATACTGCAGGGAGGAGCCTGGTGTGAATATACCGCAGGGAGGAGCCTGGTGTGAATATACCGCAGGGAGGAGCCTGGTGTGAATATACTGCAGCGAGGAGCCTGGTGTGTATATACTGCAGGGAGGAGTCGGGTGTGAATATACCGCAGGGAGGAGCCTGGTCTGAATATACCGCAGGGAGGAGCCTGGTGTGAATATACTGCAGGGAGGAGCCTGGTGTGAATATACCACAGGAAGGAGCCTGGTGTGAATATACCGCAGGGAGGAGCCTGGTGTGAATATACTGCAGGGAGGAGCCTGGTGTGAATATACTGCAGGGAGGAGCCTGGTGTGAATATACCGCAGGGAGGAGCCTGGTGTGAATATACTGCAGGGAGGAGTCTGGTGTGAATATACCGCAGGGAGGAGCCTGGTGTGAATATACCGCAGGGATGAGCCTGGTGTGAATATACCGCAGGGAGGAGTCTGGTGTGAATATACCGCAGGGAGGAGCCTGGTGTGAATATACCGCAGGGAGGAGCCTGGTGTGAATATACTGCAGGGAGGAGCCTGGTGTGAATATACTGCAGGGAGGAGCCTGGTGTGAATATACCGCAGGGAGGAGCCTGGTGTGAATATACCGCAGGGAGGAGCCTGGTGTGAATATACTGCAGGGAGGAGCCTGGTGTGTATATACTGCAGGGAGGAGCCTGTTGTGAATATACCGCAGGGAGGAGCCTGGTGTGAATATACTGCAGGGAGGAGCCTGGTGTGTATATACTGCAGGGAGGAGTCTGGTGTGAATATACCGCAGGGAGGAGCCTGGTGTGAATATACCGCAGGGAGGAGCCTGGTGTGAATATACTGCAGGGAGGAGCCTGGTGTGAATATACCGCAGGGAGGAGCCTGGTGTGAATATACCGCAGGGAGGAGCCTGGTGTGAATATACCGCAGGGAGGAGCCTGGTGTGAATATACTGCAGGGAGGAGCCTGGTGTGAATATACTGCAGGGAGGAGCCTGGTGTGAATATACTGCATGGAGGAGCCTGCTGTGAATATACTGCAGCGAGGAGCCTGGTGTGAATATACCGCAGGGAGGTGCCTGGTGTGAATATACCGCAGGGAGGAGTCTGGTGTGAATATACCGCAGGGAGGAGCCTGGTGTGAATATACTGCAGGGAGGAGCCTGGTGTAAATATACTGCAGGGAGGAGCCTGGTGTAAATATACTGCAGGGAGGAGCCTGGTGTGAATATACCGCAGGGAGGAGCCCGGTGTGAATATACCGCAGGGAGGAGCCTGGTGTGAATATACTGCAGGGAGGAGCCTGGTGTGAATATACAGCAGGGAGGAGCCTGGTGTGAATATACCGCAGGGAGGAGCCTGGTGTGAATATACTGCAGGGAGGAGCCTGGTGTGAATATACCGCAGGGAGGAGCCTGGTGTGAATATACCGCAGGGAGGAGCCTGGTGTGAATATACCGCAGGGAGGAGCCTGGTGGGAATATACCGCAGGGAGGAGCCTGGTGTGAATATACTGCAGAGAGGAGCCTGGTGTGAATATACTGCAGGGAGGAGTCTGGTGTGAATATACCGCAGGGAGGAGCCTGGTGTGAATATACTGCAGGGAGGAGCCTGGTGTGAATATACTGCAGGGAGGAGTCTGGTGTGAATATACTGCAGGGAGGAGCCTGGTGTGAATATACTGCAGGGAGGAGCCTGCTGTGAATATACTGCAGCGAGGAGCCTGGTGTGAATATACCGCAGGGAGGTGCCTGGTGTGAATATACCGCAGGGAGGAGTCTGGTGTGAATATACCGCAGGGAGGAGCCTGGTGTGAATATACTGCAGGGAGGAGCCTGGTGTAAATATACTGCAGGGAGGAGCCTGGTGTAAATATACTGCAGGGAGGAGCCTGGTGTGAATATACTGCAGGGAGGAGCCTGGTGTGAATATACAGCAGGGAGGAGCCTGGTGTGAATATACCGCAGGGAGGAGCCCGGTGTGAATATACCGCAGGGAGGAGCCCGGTGTGAATATACGGCAGGGAGGAGCCTGGTGTGAATATACTGCAGGGAGGAGCCTGGTGTGAATATACTGCAGGGAGGAGCCTGGTGTAAATATACTGCAGGGAGGAGTCTGGTGTGAATATACTGCAGGGAGGAGCCTGGTGTGAATATAGTGCAGAGAGGAGCCTGGTGTGAATATACTGCAGAGAGGAGCCTGGTGTGAATATACTGCAGGGAGGAGCCTGGTGTGAATATACTGCAGAGAGGAGCCTGGTGTGAATATACTGCAGGGAGGAGCCTGGTGTGAATATACTGCAGGGAGGAGCCTGGTGTGAATATACCGCAGGGAGGAGCCTGGTGTGAATATACCGCAGGGAGGAGCCTGGTGTGAATATACTGCAGGGAGGAGCCTGGTGTGAATATACTGCAGGGAGGAGTCTGGTGTGAATATACTGCAGGGAGGAGCCTGGTGTGAATATACCGCAGGGAGGAGCCTGGTGTGAATATACTGCAGGGAGGAGTCTGGTGTGAATATACTGCAGGGAGGAGCCTGGTGTGAATATACCGCAGGGAGGAGCCTGGTGTGAATATACCGCAGGGAGGAGCCTGGTGTGAATATCCTGCAGAGAGGAGCCTGGTGTGAATATACTGCAGGGAGGAGCCTGGTGTGAATATACTGCAGGGAGGAGCCTGGTGTGAATATACTGCAGGGAGGAGCCTGGTGTGAATATACTGCAGGGAGGAGCCTGGTGTGAATATACTGCAGGGAGGAGCCTGGTGTGAATATAGTGCAGAGAGGAGCCTGGTGTGAATATACTGCAGAGAGGAGCCTGGTGTGAATATACTGCAGGGAGGAGTCTGGTGTGAATATACCGCAGGGAGGAGCCTGGTGTGAATATACCGCAGGGATGAGCCTGGTGTGAATATACCGCAGGGAGGAGTCTGGTGTGAATATACCGCAGGGAGGAGCCTGGTGTGAATATACCGCAGGGAGGAGCCTGGTGTGAATATACTGCAGGGAGGAGCCTGGTGTGAATATACTGCAGGGAGGAGCCTGGTGTGAATATACCGCAGGGAGGAGCCTGGTGTGAATATACCGCAGGGAGGAGCCTGGTGTGAATATACTGCAGGGAGGAGCCTGGTGTGTATATACTGCAGGGAGGAGCCTGTTGTGAATATACCGCAGGGAGGAGCCTGGTGTGAATATACTGCAGGGAGGAGCCTGGTGTGTATATACTGCAGGGAGGAGTCTGGTGTGAATATACCGCAGGGAGGAGCCTGGTGTGAATATACCGCAGGGAGGAGCCTGGTGTGAATATACTGCAGGGAGGAGCCTGGTGTGAATATACCGCAGGGAGGAGCCTGGTGTGAATATACCGCAGGGAGGAGCCTGGTGTGAATATACCGCAGGGAGGAGCCTGGTGTGAATATACTGCAGGGAGGAGCCTGGTGTGAATATACTGCAGGGAGGAGCCTGGTGTGAATATACTGCATGGAGGAGCCTGCTGTGAATATACTGCAGCGAGGAGCCTGGTGTGAATATACCGCAGGGAGGTGCCTGGTGTGAATATACCGCAGGGAGGAGTCTGGTGTGAATATACCGCAGGGAGGAGCCTGGTGTGAATATACTGCAGGGAGGAGCCTGGTGTAAATATACTGCAGGGAGGAGCCTGGTGTAAATATACTGCAGGGAGGAGCCTGGTGTGAATATACCGCAGGGAGGAGCCCGGTGTGAATATACCGCAGGGAGGAGCCTGGTGTGAATATACTGCAGGGAGGAGCCTGGTGTGAATATACAGCAGGGAGGAGCCTGGTGTGAATATACCGCAGGGAGGAGCCTGGTGTGAATATACTGCAGGGAGGAGCCTGGTGTGAATATACCGCAGGGAGGAGCCTGGTGTGAATATACCGCAGGGAGGAGCCTGGTGTGAATATACCGCAGGGAGGAGCCTGGTGGGAATATACCGCAGGGAGGAGCCTGGTGTGAATATACTGCAGAGAGGAGCCTGGTGTGAATATACTGCAGGGAGGAGTCTGGTGTGAATATACCGCAGGGAGGAGCCTGGTGTGAATATACTGCAGGGAGGAGCCTGGTGTGAATATACTGCAGGGAGGAGTCTGGTGTGAATATACTGCAGGGAGGAGCCTGGTGTGAATATACTGCAGGGAGGAGCCTGCTGTGAATATACTGCAGCGAGGAGCCTGGTGTGAATATACCGCAGGGAGGTGCCTGGTGTGAATATACCGCAGGGAGGAGTCTGGTGTGAATATACCGCAGGGAGGAGCCTGGTGTGAATATACTGCAGGGAGGAGCCTGGTGTAAATATACTGCAGGGAGGAGCCTGGTGTAAATATACTGCAGGGAGGAGCCTGGTGTGAATATACTGCAGGGAGGAGCCTGGTGTGAATATACAGCAGGGAGGAGCCTGGTGTGAATATACCGCAGGGAGGAGCCCGGTGTGAATATACCGCAGGGAGGAGCCCGGTGTGAATATACGGCAGGGAGGAGCCTGGTGTGAATATACTGCAGGGAGGAGCCTGGTGTGAATATACTGCAGGGAGGAGCCTGGTGTAAATATACTGCAGGGAGGAGTCTGGTGTGAATATACTGCAGGGAGGAGCCTGGTGTGAATATAGTGCAGAGAGGAGCCTGGTGTGAATATACTGCAGAGAGGAGCCTGGTGTGAATATACTGCAGGGAGGAGCCTGGTGTGAATATACTGCAGAGAGGAGCCTGGTGTGAATATACTGCAGGGAGGAGCCTGGTGTGAATATACTGCAGGGAGGAGCCTGGTGTGAATATACCGCAGGGAGGAGCCTGGTGTGAATATACCGCAGGGAGGAGCCTGGTGTGAATATACTGCAGGGAGGAGCCTGGTGTGAATATACTGCAGGGAGGAGTCTGGTGTGAATATACTGCAGGGAGGAGCCTGGTGTGAATATACCGCAGGGAGGAGCCTGGTGTGAATATACTGCAGGGAGGAGTCTGGTGTGAATATACTGCAGGGAGGAGCCTGGTGTGAATATACCGCAGGGAGGAGCCTGGTGTGAATATACCGCAGGGAGGAGCCTGGTGTGAATATCCTGCAGAGAGGAGCCTGGTGTGAATATACTGCAGGGAGGAGCCTGGTGTGAATATACTGCAGGGAGGAGCCTGGTGTGAATATACTGCAGGGAGGAGCCTGGTGTGAATATACTGCAGGGAGGAGCCTGGTGTGAATATAGTGCAGAGAGGAGCCTGGTGTGAATATACTGCAGAGAGGAGCCTGGTGTGAATATACTGCAGGGAGGAGCCTGGTGTGAATATACTGCAGAGAGGAGCCTGGTGTGAATATACTGCAGGGAGGAGCCTGGTGTGAATATACTGCAGGGAGGAGCCTGGTGTGAATATACCGCAGGGAGGAGCCTGGTGTGAATATACCGCAGGGAGGAGCCTGGTGTGAATATACTGCAGGGAGGAGCCTGGTGTGAATATACTGCAGGGAGGAGTCTGGTGTGAATATACTGCAGGGAGGAGCCTGGTGTGAATATACCGCAGGGAGGAGCCTGGTGTGAATATACTGCAGGGAGGAGTCTGGTGTGAATATACTGCAGGGAGGAGCCTGGTGTGAATATACCGCAGGGAGGAGCCTGGTGTGAATATACCGCAGGGAGGAGCCTGGTGTGAATATCCTGCAGAGAGGAGCCTGGTGTGAATATACTGCAGGGAGGAGCCTGGTGTGAATATACTGCAGGGAGGAGCCTGGTGTGAATATACTGCAGGGAGGAGCCTGGTGTGAATATACCGCAGGGAGGAGCCTGGTGTGAATATACTGCAGGGAGGAGCCTGGTGTGAATATACCGCAGGGAGGAGCCTGGTGTGAATATACCGCAGGGAGGAGCCTGGTGTGAATATACCGCAGGGAGGAGCCTGGTGTGAATATACTGCAGGGAGGAGCCTGGTGTGAATATACTGCAGGGAGGAGCCTGGTGTGAATATACCGCAGGGAGGAGCCTGGTGTGAATATACCGCGGGGAGGAGCCCGGTGTGAATATACCGCGGGGAGGAGCCCGGTGTGAATATACCGCAGGGAGGAGCCTGGTGTGAATATACCGCAGGGAGGAGCCTGGTGTGAATATACTGCGGGGAGGAGCCTGGTGTGAATATACTGCAGGGAGGAGCCTGGTGTGAATATACTGCAGGGAGGAGCCCGGTGTGAATATACCGCGGGGAGGAGCCCGGTGTGAATATACCGCGGGGAGGAGCCTGGTGTGAATATATTGCAGGGAGGAGCCTGGTGTGAATATACCGCAGGGAGGAGCCTGGTGTGAATATACTGCGGGGAGGAGCCTGGTGTGAATATACTGCGGGGAGGAGCCTGGTGTGAATATACTGCGGGGAGGAGCCTGGTGTGAATATACTGCAGGGAGGAGCCCGGTGTGAATATACCGCAGGGAGGAGCCTTGTGTGAATATACTGCGGGGAGGAGCCTGGTGTGAATATACTGCAGGGAGGAGCCTGGTGTGAATATACCGCAGGGAGGAGCCTGGTGTGAATATACTGCAGGGAGGAGCCTGGTGTGAATATCCTGCAGAGAGGAGCCTGGTGTGAATATACTGCAGGGAGGAGCCTGGTGTGAATATACTGCAGGGAGGAGCCTGGTGTGAATATACTGCAGGGAGGAGCCTGGTGTGAATATACCGCAGGGAGGAGCCTGGTGTGAATATACTGCAGGGAGGAGCCTGGTGTGAATATACCGCAGGGAGGAGCCTGGTGTGAATATACCGCAGGGAGGAGCCTGGTGTGAATATACCGCAGGGAGGAGCCTGGTGTGAATATACTGCAGGGAGGAGCCTGGTGTGAATATACTGCAGGGAGGAGCCTGGTGTGAATATACCGCAGGGAGGAGCCTGGTGTGAATATACCGCGGGGAGGAGCCCGGTGTGAATATACCGCGGGGAGGAGCCCGGTGTGAATATACCGCAGGGAGGAGCCTGGTGTGAATATACTGCAGAGAGGAGCCTGGTGTGAATATACTGCAGGGAGGAGTCTGGTGTGAATATACCGCAGGGAGGAGCCTGGTGTGAATATACTGCAGGGAGGAGCCTGGTGTGAATATACTGCAGGGAGGAGTCTGGTGTGAATATACTGCAGGGAGGAGCCTGGTGTGAATATACTGCAGGGAGGAGCCTGCTGTGAATATACTGCAGCGAGGAGCCTGGTGTGAATATACCGCAGGGAGGTGCCTGGTGTGAATATACCGCAGGGAGGAGTCTGGTGTGAATATACCGCAGGGAGGAGCCTGGTGTGAATATACTGCAGGGAGGAGCCTGGTGTAAATATACTGCAGGGAGGAGCCTGGTGTAAATATACTGCAGGGAGGAGCCTGGTGTGAATATACTGCAGGGAGGAGCCTGGTGTGAATATACAGCAGGGAGGAGCCTGGTGTGAATATACCGCAGGGAGGAGCCCGGTGTGAATATACCGCAGGGAGGAGCCCGGTGTGAATATACGGCAGGGAGGAGCCTGGTGTGAATATACTGCAGGGAGGAGCCTGGTGTGAATATACTGCAGGGAGGAGCCTGGTGTAAATATACTGCAGGGAGGAGTCTGGTGTGAATATACTGCAGGGAGGAGCCTGGTGTGAATATAGTGCAGAGAGGAGCCTGGTGTGAATATACTGCAGAGAGGAGCCTGGTGTGAATATACTGCAGGGAGGAGCCTGGTGTGAATATACTGCAGAGAGGAGCCTGGTGTGAATATACTGCAGGGAGGAGCCTGGTGTGAATATACTGCAGGGAGGAGCCTGGTGTGAATATACCGCAGGGAGGAGCCTGGTGTGAATATACCGCAGGGAGGAGCCTGGTGTGAATATACTGCAGGGAGGAGCCTGGTGTGAATATACTGCAGGGAGGAGTCTGGTGTGAATATACTGCAGGGAGGAGCCTGGTGTGAATATACCGCAGGGAGGAGCCTGGTGTGAATATACTGCAGGGAGGAGTCTGGTGTGAATATACTGCAGGGAGGAGCCTGGTGTGAATATACCGCAGGGAGGAGCCTGGTGTGAATATACCGCAGGGAGGAGCCTGGTGTGAATATCCTGCAGAGAGGAGCCTGGTGTGAATATACTGCAGGGAGGAGCCTGGTGTGAATATACTGCAGGGAGGAGCCTGGTGTGAATATACTGCAGGGAGGAGCCTGGTGTGAATATACCGCAGGGAGGAGCCTGGTGTGAATATACTGCAGGGAGGAGCCTGGTGTGAATATACCGCAGGGAGGAGCCTGGTGTGAATATACCGCAGGGAGGAGCCTGGTGTGAATATACCGCAGGGAGGAGCCTGGTGTGAATATACTGCAGGGAGGAGCCTGGTGTGAATATACTGCAGGGAGGAGCCTGGTGTGAATATACCGCAGGGAGGAGCCTGGTGTGAATATACCGCGGGGAGGAGCCCGGTGTGAATATACCGCGGGGAGGAGCCCGGTGTGAATATACCGCAGGGAGGAGCCTGGTGTGAATATACCGCAGGGAGGAGCCTGGTGTGAATATACTGCGGGGAGGAGCCTGGTGTGAATATACTGCAGGGAGGAGCCTGGTGTGAATATACTGCAGGGAGGAGCCCGGTGTGAATATACCGCGGGGAGGAGCCCGGTGTGAATATACCGCGGGGAGGAGCCTGGTGTGAATATATTGCAGGGAGGAGCCTGGTGTGAATATACCGCAGGGAGGAGCCTGGTGTGAATATACTGCGGGGAGGAGCCTGGTGTGAATATACTGCGGGGAGGAGCCTGGTGTGAATATACTGCGGGGAGGAGCCTGGTGTGAATATACTGCAGGGAGGAGCCCGGTGTGAATATACCGCAGGGAGGAGCCTTGTGTGAATATACTGCGGGGAGGAGCCTGGTGTGAATATACTGCAGGGAGGAGCCTGGTGTGAATATACCGCAGGGAGGAGCCTGGTGTGAATATACTGCAGGGAGGAGCCTGGTGTGAATATACTGCAGGGAGGAGCCCGGTGTGAATATACCGCAGGGAGGAGCCTGGTGTGAATATACTGCGGGGAGGAGCCTGGTGTGAATATACCGCAGGGAGGAGCCTGGTGTGAATATACCGCAGGGAGGAGCCTGGTGTGAATATACTGCAGGGAGGAGCCTGGTGTGAATATACTGCAGGGAGGAGCCTGGTGTGAATATACCGCAGGGAGGAGCTTGGTGTGAATATACTGCAGGGAGGAGCCTGGTGTGAATATACCGCAGGGAGGAGCCTGGTGTGAATATACTGCAGGGAGGAGCCTGCAGTGCAGAGTTACAGTATCAGACATCGGCCGCCGTTACTGGACATGTGGCATGAGGACACATGGATGGGGCAATGTAGAGTCTGGTATCCGACACCAACCACCATCACTGGAGCATGAGGACATGTGGATGAGGCAGAATAGAGTCCTGGTATCAGACATCGTCTGCCATCACTGGAATGAGGACTGTAGAGACATGGTCGTCAGTGGTCCGCTAGCCAACATCGCATGGACCAGGGCTCATCCCACCGAACGCCCGCCCTCCTTTTACAATGGGCATAACTTTGCTCAGACAACACAGGGTGAGGTAAAACAGTGTGGCAATACTTTACTGAACCACAAAACAGGAAAATAACACGTAGAACAGTCCCAGGAAAATACCCAAGATGGTGCACATTATAGAGTCTCACCCTTCCACTGACTCGCCGGGATAAGAACTGCTGTGACTTCAGAGCTTCCAGGGCCGACTGCCCCACCTGTGGCACGCACAGAGAAGAGGTAACGACAAGCTTAGGAAGATGACAGTCCATTGAGGTACGAGGCCAGGTGACTGGAGGTCACAACATGGGCTTCTTCACATATTTGAACATCTCCATGGAGCCAAGTGACCAGTGGGTCCCACTCCTGGCTTTCCCCAAACGTCTCCTTGGGGCTCAGGAGACCGGTGGGTCCAAATCCTGATTACCTCTAATGTATCCATGATTCAGTGATGGTTAATGGAGCAGATCTGTATTATTTCACCCAGGGCCTTGGTCCCCTAAGCTGGAATCCTGTAGAATGTCAAATCTGTGTCTCTCACGATGAAGTGATAATCTTGCAGCTATTCTGTAGAGTGTTCCTGACTGTGGCTTTGTAAAGAGTCTTTGGACCTCTGGATGTATATTGTTAGAAGCATATCCCTCTTATATAGCTTACAACTGTTGTCCTTCAATCCAGCAACCAGAGGTCAAGAGGATGATATGATGAGGATAACTCGCTGTCAGGCACTACACACGGGTAGGTCTGGTGGACGACACAGCATATAAAACAGCAGGATGGAATGGGGAGAGCAAGGCCCTCACAGTAGGGAACGAGGGATGGGACACCTCTTATACTCCAATCTGTGCCCTATGCAGATCCTTCCGTCACGTACCTAGTCCCTGCAGTGTTGCTGTGAATCCTGCTCTGGAATGACCTAAATCATTTACTAGAAGCAGCAGCCTAGTGGATATTTAGTATTTCAGAGGGGCAGATGAGTTCAGGACGCTAGCCTCACCACTGCAGATGGTGAACAACACAGGGAGAGTGAAAAACACAAGACAGACAGAAAAAGGGGAAATAGAACTTAACTAATGTATCTGCTGCAAAGCACCACCCAGCAGAGGATAAGGCACCAGGACCACGAACTCCACGAAAACAGCAGATTCACCACTGAAACCAGAGTGCTCGTTACTCCAGGCTGGTCATCATAAATTATTCTATTACTGGCAGCTGATGCATCATGTGACTTGGGAGTGGTCGCCAACCACATCAGGTTATCAGCAACAAACCAGCTGCCAGCAAGGAATCTAACATTAACCCTTGCTGGCCTGAAAGAAAAAAGCTACATTTAAATTATGGCAGAACCAGAGCTGCCACGAATCCAAAAATGAATCATTGCAGTACTCCCCTTTCAACGAGAAGCCTCTGGACCCTCAACACCAGACTTCACCGGAAATGACATCTCCACCCACTAGGATTCACCTCCGCAGTCACCTGATCCTCAATGTTACGGCAAACGCAGCCTGACGGAGATGGCAATAACCGCTCCAGAATACGTTAAGTACCTGCTTTACGGAGGGTAATTCCAGCTGAAAAGTCCCTGGGCTGAGAATGGCCGACACCTGATACCCTAGTACTCCAGGTCCCAGAAGCATACTTCCAGCTGATGTTTTTGGTGGACACCGGCATGTATTCATTCACAGGACCAGACCTAAGCGTTTATTTCCACACATGCGTTTGCCAAAAGATGGTGATCTCTTTGAGGAACAGACAACAGAGGTGTCCCCCCGTGTCACATAACTCATACCATCACTATATTCAGAGGGAGCCACGGTTGGGTGATGTAGGTGGTAAAGCTGTGATTGGGTGATGTGGCTGGCAGTGCAGGGTTAGGTAATGTAGATGGGAGAGCAGGGGTTGGGTAATGTGACTGAGAGAGACCAAGGATTGGGTGATGTGGCTGGCAAAGCAAGGGTTGGGTGATGTAGGTGTGAGAGCATGAGTTGGGTGATGGTGGAAGAGCATGAGTTGGGTGATGGTGGAAGAGCAGGTGTTGGGTGATGTAGGTGGGAGAGCAGGTGTTGGGTGATGTAGGTGGGAGAGCATGAGTTGGGTGATGGTGGAAGAGCAGGTGTTGGGTGATGTAGGTGGGAGAGCAGGGGTTGGGTGATGTAGGTGGGAGAGCAGGGGTTGGGTAATGTGACTGAGAGAGACCAAGGATTGGGTGATGTGGCTGGGAAAGCAAGGGTTGGGTGATGTAGGTGGGAGAGCATGAGTTGGGTGATGGTGGAAGAGCAGGTGTTGGGTGATGTAGGTGGGAGAGCAGGGGTTGGGTGATGTAGGTGGGAGAGCAGGGGATGGGTGATGTAGGTGTGAGAGCAGGGGATGGGTAATGTGGCTGAGAGAGACCAAGGATTGGGTGATGTGGCTGGGAGAGCAGGAACTTAGTGATGTAGGTGGGAGAGCAGGGGATGGGTAATGTGGCTGGGAAAGCAAGGGTTGGGTGATGTAGGTGTGAGAGCATGAGTTGGGTGATGGTGGTGGAAGAGCAGGGGTTGGGTGATGTAGGTGGGAGAGCAGGGGTTGGGTGATGTAGGTGGGAGAGCAGGGGTTGGGTGATGTAGGTGGAAGAGCAGGGGTTGGGTGATGTAGGTGGGAGAGCAGGAGTTGGGTGATGTAGGTGGGAGAGCAGGGGTTGGGTGATGTGGCTGGGAGAGCAGGGACTGGGTGATGTTGGTGTGAGAGCATGAGTTGGGTGATGGTGGTGGAAGAGCAGGGGTTGGGTGATGTAGGTGGGAGAGCAGGGGTTGGGTGATGTAGGTGTGAGAGCATGAGTTGGGTGATGGTGGAAGAGCAGGTGTTGGGTGATGTAGGTGTGAG
This sequence comes from Ranitomeya imitator, assembly GCF_032444005.1. Taxonomy (NCBI): domain Eukaryota; kingdom Metazoa; phylum Chordata; class Amphibia; order Anura; family Dendrobatidae; genus Ranitomeya; species Ranitomeya imitator. Next base: position 850,146,956 of record NC_091283.1, on the reverse strand, counting down.
AGCATGAGTTGCGTGATGGTGGAAGAGCAGGTGTTGGGTGATGTAGGTGGGAGAGCTGGGGTTGGGTAATGTGGCTGGGAAAGCAAGGGTTGGGTGATGTAGGTTTGAGAGCATGAGTTGGGTGATGGTGGTGGAAGAGCAGGGGTTGGGTGATGTAGGTGGGAGAGCAGGGGTTGTGTGATGTGGTTGAGAGAGCAGGGGTTGGGTGATGTAGGTGGGAGAGCAGGGGTTATGTGATGTAGGTGGGAGAGCAGGGGTTTGGTGATGCAGGTGGGAGAGCAGGTGTTGGGTGATGTAGGTGGGAGAGCAGGGGTTGGGTAATGTGGTTGGGAGAGCAGGGGTTGAGTGATGAAGGTGGGAGAGCAGGGGTTGAGTGATGTAGGTGGGAGAGCAGGGTTTGGTGATGCAGGTAGGAGAGCAGGTGTTGGGTGATGTAGGTGGGAGAGCAGGGGTTGGGTGATGAAGGTGGGAGAGCAGGGGTTGGGTGATGAAGGTGGGAGAGCAGGGGTTGAGTGATGAAGGTGGGAGAGTAGGGGTTATGTGATGTAGGTGGGAGAGCATGGGTTGGGTGATGTAGGTGGGAGAGCAGGGGTTGAGTGATGAAGGTGGGAGAGCAGGGGTTGGGTGATGTAGGTGGGAGAACAAGGGCTGGATGACATAGTTGGGGAGCAGATGGTTGGGTTATGTGTATTTAGGGGGTTGATTGCGGTTATCAGGGATTGTGGTTGCTCAGGCAACTGTACGATGTCTTTTCTTTGCTGGACTCTCCAGGATGCTTTTGCTACCACCACTTTTACAACTTGAGGTTCCTCCTTGGTCGCATTTCTCCCCTCTGGTTTAGGTAAGATAAATGCATCACTTCACTGTATGAATCTGTTAGTCAGCATCAAAAAACATTACTCCTGCTTATAAAATTGATCATTTCCACCATTTGTCGGTGGCAGTTAGGGAAGGGTTAATCGCTGTCCCGCTGCTCTTTTCAATGGGTCTTCGGCACTGTTTAAGAAGCAAATTTCGCATCCTTGGGAAAGTGATGTCTGGAGCCACTGAGCAACCATAGCCACAAATTATAGGGCGCCCGCAGAGATGGCAGCACAAGCTGAACAGTGCCTCCCTCAGTCATGTGACTAACGCCAGCAGAGTCCATGTGCAGTAAGTACAAGGCAATTATTCATCCATCCAATCTAGTCTAGGGTAGTGGGGAGTAGAGCGAGGACATTCCCTGGAGCTGCTCTCCTGCAGACCACGGCCACAGTGTACTGGAGTCAGGACAGCCTCAACCCGGTATGCTGCTGACCCTCCAGAGAGGATAGATTCCCTGCAGCTTCTCTGTTGAGAATGCTGCAGTGTGCTGGTGATCAGGACAGCCTCACACCTGCATGCTGCCCACACACCTGGAAGATAAAACAATAAAAGCAGCATGGAGGATATCATATTGCAGTAATGACCAGTGTAACTGTGAGTCCAACAACGGGGAGAGAAACACTTACTAGAAAACTGCAGCATGGAGGACAGAATATGACAGTACTTAGCAGTGTTGCTGTGAATCCTGCTCTGGAATGACATAAATCATTTACTAGAAGCAGCAGCCTAGTGGATATTTAGTATTTCAGAGGGGAAGATGAGTTCAGGGGGAAGAAAAGTGGCTTATAAGTCGGGATGGAAGAAGATTTCTCTGATAAGATATATTACAAAGTTTCTTATATTTACCTGGACTATTAATCTATGGAATGTTTGTGTGAACTTTATATGTCATTATTATCTTTGTTACGTGTTACGGAACCGCTCAGCACCCAGAATATGTTGTGCAGTTATATGTACAATATATGTACAAAACAAAACTATGTAAAGCAGTTAATACAAGAGAAGATAGTATTCTGCTACAGATGGATCTGGATAAGTTGGAAACTTGGGCTGAAAGGTGGCAGATGAGGTTTAACAATGATAAATGTAAGGTTATACACATGGGAAGAAGGAATCAATATCACCATTACACACTGAACGGGAAACCACTGGGTAAATCTGACAGGGAGAAGGACTTGGGGATCCTAGTTAATAATAAACTTACCTGGAGCAGCCAGTGCCAGGCAGCAGCTGCCAAGGCAAACAGTGTTGTGAATTCTGTGGCTGAGTTCACTTCTGTGGTCACAAGTGGTATTGCAGTCTCTGGGCTTCCTCCCTCAGGTGTTTTGGTGAGCTCGTTGGCTGCCTTGCTATTTAGCTCCACCTGAGTCTGTCTTCCTTGCTCCTTGTCAATGTTCCAGTGTTGGATCTGAGCTACTGCATCTTTCCTTGGGCCTGCTGCTCTGCTAGATAAGTGCTTCTAGTTTGTTTTCTGTTTTTTCTGTCCAGCTTGCTATTAACTTTTGCTGGAAGCTCTGAGAAGCAAAGGGGTGCACCGCCGTGCTGTTAGTTCGGCACGGTGGGTCTTTTTGCCCCTTTGCGTGGTTTTCGTTTTAGGGTTTTTTGTAGACTGCATAGTTCTCTTTGCTATCCTCGCTCTGTCTAGAATATCGGGCCTCACTTTGCTGAATCTATTTCATTCCTACGTTTGTCTTTTCATCTTGCTAACAGTCATTATATGTGGGGGGCTGCCTATTCCTTTGGGGTATTTCTCTGAGGTAAGTCAGGCTTGTATTTCTATCTTCAGGCTAGTCAGCTCCTCAGGCAGTGCCGAGTTGCATAGGTAGTGATAGGCGCAATCCACTGCTGCTTATAGTTGTGTGAGGATAGATCAGGTACTGCAGTCTACAGAGATTCCACGTCTCAGAGCTCGTCCTATTGTTTTTGGTTATTGCCAGATCTCTGTATGTGCGCTGATTACTGCACGCTGTGTTGCCTGATTGCCGGCCATAACAGTACAAGGAGCCACACCAATGATTCCCAATAGAGGGAAAAAAGAAATCCTGACATCATTTTTTTTTCTTAGCTCTGTCTTCAGTCTTTTTTTTCCCCTAGACATTAGAGTGCTTCAGGACACAGCTGTGGACATGGATATTCAGGCTCTGTGCTCCTCAATGGATAATCTCGTTGTAAATGTACAAAAGATTCAAGATACTATTGATCAGAAATCGATGCTAGAACCAAGAATTCCGATTCCTGATTTGTTTTTTGGTGACAGAACTAAGTTCCTGAGCTTCAGAAATAATTGTAAGCTATTTTTGGCCTTGAAACCTCATTCTTCTGGTAATCCTATTCAACAGGTTTTGATTATTATTTCTTTTTTGCGCGGCGACCCACAGGACTGGGCGTTTTCTCTTGCACCAGGAGATTCTGCATTGAGTAATGTTGATGCATTTTTCCAGGCGCTGGGATTGCTTTACGATGAGCCTAATTCAGTGGATCAGGCTGAGAAAAATCTGCTGGCTTTATGCCAGGGTCAGGATGATGTAGAAGTATATTGTCAGAAATTTAGGAAGTGGTCAGTACTCACTCTGTGGAATGAATCTGCACTAGCGGCTTTGTTCAGAAAGGGTCTCTCTGAAGCTCTTAAGGATGTAATGGTGGGATTTCCTATGCCTGCTGGTTTGAATGAGTCTATGTCCTTGGCCATTCAGATCGGTCGTCGCTTGCGCGAGCGTAAATCTGTGCACCATCTGGCGGTATTGTCTGAGAGTAAACCTGAGCCTATGCAGTGCGACAGGACTATGACTAAAGTAGAACGGCAAGAACACAGACGTCTGAACAGACTGTGTTTCTATTGTGGTGATTCTACTCATGCTATTTCTAATTGTCCTAAACGCACTAGGCGGTTCGATAGCTCTGCCGTTATTGGTACTGTACAGTCCAAATTCCTTTTGTCCATTACCTTAATGTGCTCTTTGTCATCGTATTCTGTCATGGCGTTTGTGGATTCAGGCGCTGCCCTGAATCTGATGGATTTGGATTATGCTAAACGTTGTGGATTTTTCTTGGAGCCTTTGCGGTGTCCTATTCCGTTGAGAGGAATTGATGCTACACCTTTGGCCAAGAATAAGCCTCAGTACTGGGCCCAGCTGACCATGTGCATGGCTCCTGCACATCAGGAAGTTATTCGCTTTCTGGTACTGCATAATTTGCATGATGTGGTCGTGTTGGGGTTGCCATGGCTACAAACCCATAATCCAGTATTGGATTGGAACTCTATGTCGGTAACCAGCTGGGGTTGTCAGGGAGTACATGGTGATGTTCCATTTTTGTCTATTTCGTCATCCATTCCTTCTGACATCCCAGAGTTCTTGTCGGACTTTCAGGATGTATTTGAAGAGTCCAAGTCAGATGCCCTACCTCCGCATAGGAATTGTGATTGTGCTATCGATTTGATTCCTGGTAGTAAATTCCCTAAGGGTCGTTTATTTAATTTGTCCGTACCTGAACACACCGCTATGCGCAGTTATGTGAAGGAGTCCCTGGAGAAGGGACATATTCGCCCATCGTCGTCACCACTGGGAGCAGGGTTCTTTTTTTGTAGCCAAGAAGGATGGTTCGCTAAGACCGTGTATTGATTACCGCCTTCTTAATAAGATCACTGTTAAGTTTCAGTATCCCTTGCCATTGATTTCTGACTTGTTTGCTCGGATTAAGGGGGCTAGTTGGTTTACTAAGATTGATCTTCGTGGTGCATATAATCTGGTGAGAATCAGGCAGGGAGATGAATGGAAAACGGCATTTAATACGCCCGAGGGTCATTTTGAGTATCTGGTGATGCCGTTCGGACTTGCCAATGCTCCATCTGTTTTTCAGTCTTTTATGCATGACATTTTCCGTGAGTATCTGGATAAATTCTTGATTGTTTACTTGGATGACATTTTGATCTTCTCAGATGATTGGGAGTCTCATGTGAAGCAAGTCAGAATGGTTTTCCAGGTACTGCGTGCTAATTCCTTGTTCGTGAAGGGATCAAAGTGTCTCTTCGGTGTGCAGAAAGTTTCATTTTTGGGGTTCATCTTTTCCCCTTCTACTATCGAGATGGATCCGGTTAAGGTTCAGGCCATCCAGGATTGGACTCAGCCGACATCTCTAAAAAGTCTGCAGAAATTCCTGGGCTTTGCTAATTTTTATCGTCGCTTCATCTGTAATTTTTCTAGCATTGCCAGACCATTGACCGATTTGACCAAGAAGGGTGCTGATTTGGTTAATTGGTCTTCTGCTGCCGTGGAAGCTTTTCAGGAGTTGAAGCGTCGTTTTTGCTGTGCCCCTGTGTTGTGTCAACCTGATGTTTCTCTTCCGTTCCAGGTCGAGGTTGATGCTTCTGAGATTGGTGCAGGGGCGGTTTTGTCACAGAGAGGTTCTGGTTGCTCAGTGTTCAAACCATGTGCTTTCTTTTCCAGGAAATTTTCTGCTGCTGAGCGTAATTATGATGTGGGCAACCGAGAGTTGCTGGCCATGAAGTGGGCATTCGAGGAGTGGCGTCATTGGCTTGAGGGTGCTAAGCATCGCGTGGTGGTATTGACTGATCATAAGAACCTTACTTATCTTGAGTCTGCCAAGCGCTTGAATCCTAGACAGGCCCGTTGGTCGTTATTTTTTGCTCGTTTTGATTTTGTGATTTCATACCTTCCGGGCTCTAAAAATGTGAAGGCGGATGCTCTGTCTAGGAGTTTTGTGCCCGACTCTCCGGGGTTATCTGAGCCGGCGAGTATCCTCAAGGAAGGAGTCATTGTGTCTGCCATCTCCCCTGATTTGCGGAGAGTGTTGCAGAAATTTCAGGCTAATAAACCTGATCGTTGTCCGGCCGAGAAACTGTTCGTCCCTGATAGGTGGACTAGTAAAGTTATCTCTGAACTTCATTGTTCGGTGCTGGCCGGTCATCCAGGAATCTTTGGTACCAGGGAGTTGGTTGCTAGATCCTTCTGGTGGCCATCTCTGTCACGGGATGTGCGTGCTTTTGTGCAGTCCTGTGGAATTTGTGCTAGGGCTAAGCCCTGCTGTTCACATGCCAGTGGGTTGCTTTTGCCCTTGCCGGTCCCGAAGAGGCCTTGGACACATATTTCGATGGATTTCATTTCTGACCTTCCCGTTTCTCAAAAAATGTCGGTCATTTGGGTGGTCTGTGATCGCTTTTCTAAAATGGTCCATCTGGTGCCCTTGGTTAAATTGCCTTCCTCCTCTGATTTGGTGCCTTTGTTCTTCCAGCATGTGGTTCGTTTACATGGCATTCCTGAGAATATTGTTTCTGACAGAGGTTCCCAGTTTGTCTCGAGGTTCTGGCGAGCCTTTTGTGGTAGGATGGGCATTGACCTATCTTTCTCCTCGGCCTTCCATCCTCAGACTAATGGCCAGACCGAACGAACCAATCAGACCTTGGAAACATATCTGAGATGTTTTGTTTCCGCTGACCAGGATGATTGGGTGTCATTTTTGCCGTTGGCTGAGTTCGCCCTTAATAATCGGGCCAGCTCGGCTACCTTGGTCTCTCCATTTTTCTGCAATTCTGGGTTCCATCCTCGTTTCTCTTCAGGACAGGTTGAGTCTTCGGACTGTCCTGGTGTGGATTCTGTGGTGGACAGGTTGCAGCAGATCTGGACTCAGGTAGTGGACAATTTGACCTTGTCCCAGGAGAAGGCTCAGCTTTTCGCTAATCGCAGACGCCGTGTGGGACCCCGACTTCGTGTTGGGGATCTGGTTTGGTTATCTTCTCGTCATATTCCTATGAAGGTTTCCTCTCCTAAATTTAAACCTCGTTTTATTGGTCCGTATAGGATTTCTGAGATTCTCAATCCGGTGTCTTTTCGTCTGACCCTCCCAGACTCCTTTTCCATACATAATGTATTCCATAGGTCGTTGTTGAGGAGATACGTGGCACCTATGGTTCCATCTGTTGAGCCTCCTGCCCCTGTTTTGGTGGAGGGGGAATTGGAGTATATTGTGGAGAAGATTTTGGATTCTCGTGTCTCTAGACGGAAACTCCAGTATCTGGTCAAATGGAAGGGTTATGCTCAGGAAGATAATTCCTGGGTTTTTGCCTCTGATGTCCATGCCCCAGATCTGGTTCGTGCCTTTCATGTGGCTCATCCTGGTCGGCCTGGGGGTTCTGGTGAGGGTTCGGTGACCCCTCCTCAAGGGGGGGGTACTGTTGTGAATTCTGTGGCTGAGTTCACTTCTGTGGTCACAAGTGGTATTGCAGTCTCTGGGCTTCCTCCCTCAGGTGTTTTGGTGAGCTCGTTGGCTGCTTTGCTATTTAGCTCCACCTGAGTCTGTCTTCCTTGCTCCTTGTCAATGTTCCAGTGTTGGATCTGAGCTACTGCATCTTTCCTTGGGCCTGCTGCTCTGCTAGATAAGTGCTTCTAGTTTGTTTTCTGTTTTTTCTGTCCAGCTTGCTATTAACTTTTGCTGGAAGCTCTGAGAAGCAAAGGGGTGCACCGCCGTGCTGTTAGTTCGGCACGGTGGGTCTTTTTGCCCCTTTGCGTGGTTTTCGTTTTAGGGTTTTTTGTAGACTGCATAGTTCTCTTTGCTATCCTCGCTCTGTCTAGAATATCGGGCCTCACTTTGCTGAATCTATTTCATTCCTACGTTTGTCTTTTCATCTTGCTAACAGTCATTATATGTGGGGGGCTGCCTATTCCTTTGGGTTATTTCTCTTAGGTAAGTCAGGCTTGTATTTCTATCTTCAGGCTAGTCAGCTCCTCAGGCAGTGCCGAGTTGCATAGGTAGTGATAGGCGCAATCCACTGCTGCTTATAGTTGTGTGAGGATAGATCAGGTACTGCAGTCTACAGAGATTCCACGTCTCAGAGCTCGTCCTATTGTTTTTGGTTATTGCCAGATCTCTGTATGTGCGCTGATTACTGCACGCTGTGTTGCCTGATTGCCGGCCATAACAAAACAGGATCATGGGGTGCATTAAAAGAGGTCTGGATACACATGATGAGAGCATTATACTGCCTCTGTACAAATCCCTAGTTAGACCGCACATGGAGTACTGTGTCCAGTTTTGGGCACCGGTGCTCAGGAAGGATATAATGGAACTAGAGAGAGTACAAAGGAGGACAACAAAATTAATAAAGGGGATGGGAGAACTACAATACCCAGATAGATTAGCGAAATTAGGATTATTTAGTCTAGAAAAAAGACGACTGAGGGGCGATCTAATAACCATGTATAAGTATATAAGGGGACAATACAAATATCCCGCTGAGGATCTGTTTATACCAAGGAAGGTGACGGGCACAAGGGGGCATTCTTTGCGTCTGGAGGAGAGAAGGTTTTTCCACCAACATAGAAGAGGATTCTTTACTGTTAGGGCAGTGAGAATCTGGAATTGCTTGCCTGAGGAGGTGGTGATGGCGAACTCAGTCGAGGGGTTCAAGAGAGGCCTGGATGTCTTCCTGGAGCAGAACAATATTGTATCATACAATTATTAGGTTCTGTAGAAGGACGTAGATCTGGGGATTTATTATGATGGAATATAGGCTGAACTGGATGGACAAATGGCTTTTTTCGGCCTTACTAACTATGTTACTATGTTACTATGTATGTATAATATGTTCCATGTGAGATGCATGTCCCTAATGCATCAGTCCACAGGCTGCGCCCCTGGGCAGAGGGGACATGATATTCCCCTTTTGTCGTCCCCCCACCTTTGTAATTCCCACAGTAAATATCGGTAGGCTCCGGCCACCTGCGGCTATTGTAATGTATGTCTGGCCTGCCGCTTTTCTATTGGCCTGCCCTGTGTATCTGTGTGATATATTCTGTGTCCTGTGAGTAAAGTGTGGTCAGACTGGAAATACGTGGAGAAGCAGTGATCTTTTATATGCGCCCATGTAACCAAGCAATTCCAGCCAGCGTCCTTCATTCAGACTCCAGCCAAAGCAGAGTGGACCTCCTGAAACATGGGGTGGTACTGAAAGAGGTACCCCAGCTTGGTAGACCCCGTTACAATCTTAGCAGTCATTTCCCCGTAAGTATTTGGCCCATGGATTTGGCATCGCTGGGCACCAGACAATTACAGGATCCATCTGTGGGGTGAATACATTAATGAGACGACCTACAAGACACTATAACACCCAGTGATGTAAAGGTTCAGGGTGCATAACGTCCTATGATCCACAATCCCTGCATGACTGCATCTAGGTGGTGATGGAGCCGGCGGGCAGCTCCCTATTGATGTCCCACCACTTCTATATGTTCATTGTTCTTTTCTTCCCTACATCTTTGTGGATGTTTTTCCTTCTTTTTGCCAGAACCTGAGATCACAGGGAGGAATGGAGGAAGGACGAGGGCTTGTTTGTAATCCACGGCAAGGACAGATGGGGGTGGGGGGCTCAAAAGGAGCAGCCGAGAGAGTAATCCGCTGTCTGTGAAAGTGACAACGCCGCATCGAGTGAAGTGGAGAGCGATCTTCAGAGAGACGCACATTGTCTGCGGAAATATCGAAGCTAAAGGGTTTCCAATCCATCGTAGTCAACCTGACAATGCGGGGGGCTGCACGATGAGGAAGCTGTATGTATATATATATATATATATATATATATATATATACTGTGTATAAAGGGGATCCGAGCAGCAAGAAGTCCGGAGTAACAGACACAGGCCGAAAAATAGACTGAGATTATCTATCACTCATCTGGCTAGAGACTTACCAGCCACCTATATGTCTGTCAGATCTATCTGTATCCGCTACTTATCTATCATCTGTGTATATAGCGTGTATGCTTGTATCACATGTATAGCTTCTATATATCTATTATCTATATATCTATTTATCATCTGTCTATTATCTATCATCTATCTATCTCTCTATCATCTATCTATTATCTATCATCTATCTATTATCTATTATCTGTCTATTATCTATCTATCATCTATCATCTATGTATTATCTATTATCTGTCTATTATCTATTATCTATCATCTATCATCTATGTATTATCTGTCTCTCTATCTATTATCTATCTATATATCTAAATATCAAAAAAGATTGAGAAAGCACACAATAATAAAGTAGAAAAAAAGGTGCTCTTTAATGGCCCATATGGCGACGTTTCGATCTCAAGTGTGGATCTTTCTCAGTCTTTTTTTATATTTATTCCTTGTAGTGGTATGTACCTGTGAGGCTTGGCACTCTATTTTAACTATGCTGTCTATCTATTATCTATCTATCTATCTATCTATCTATCTATCTATCTATCTATCTCCCCTGCGGCACTCTCTTACGGTGGCTTCCACCTTTCTCACACACCCCGCCCCAGCAGCAAGCATGGCGGAGGAGTTGGTTTTCTCCTGTCAGATAACTGCTCCTTCACCCCAATCCCACTGCCACCCTCTGTTATCCTCCCTTCCTTTGAGGTGCACTCTGTGCGCATCTACTCCCCCTCCAACCTCCAACTGGCTGTCATCTACCGTCCCCCAGGGCCAGCCACCACCTTCTTCGACCACTTCACCACCTGGCTACTCCACTTCCTCGCCGCTGACATCCCCACTATCATCATGGGCGACTTCAACATCCCCATTGACACTTCCCTCTCAGCTGCCACTAAACTTCTATCTCTCACTTCCTCCTTTGGCCTCACTCAATGGTCTTCTACAGCCACCCACAAAGATGGTCACACACTGGACCTCATTCTCACCCGCCTCTGCTCCCTATCTAACCTCTCAAACTCACCTCTTCCTCTTTCTGACCACAACCTACTTACATTCTCTTCCCTTTCCACTCCTTGTCTACAACCCCCACCCCACAAACTCTCACACCCTCGCAGAAATCTTAAACACCTTGATCTTCACTCACTCTCTGAATCCCTCCTCCCTCTCACAGACATAAGCTCCCTACACAATGCGGATGATGCTGCCACTCTATATAACACCACAATAGCTGCAGCTTTGGAATCTCTTGCCCCTCTCACACATACCAAAGCTCGCAAAATCAACAGACAACCCTGGCACACCAGCATGACAAAAGAACTGAGGCGAGCTTCCAGAGCTGCTGAGCGCAGATGGAAAAGATCCCACTCCATCGAGCACTTCATCGCATTCAAACAGTCCCTCACTGCTTTCAAAACCATGCTCGCCACAGCAAAACAAACCTACTTCTCATCTCTCATATCCTCCCTGTCTCACAACCCCAAACAGTTATTCAACACCTTCAACTCTCTCCTCCGTCCCCCAGCATCTCCTCCCTCCCCACTCATCTCAGCTGAAGACTTCGCCTCATTTTTCAAGCAGAAAATTGAGAACATCAGAGACAATTTTAGTAAACAACCCCCAGAACCCTTCCTCCCAACTACCCAGCCCTCCACCTCCAAAACCAACTTCTCCACCATTACAGAAGACGGACTCTCCACTCTACTCTCAAGATCGCATCTCACCACCTGTGCACTTGACCCACTCCCATCCCACTTCATCCCAAACCTCACCACAGTCTTCATCCCAACCCTAACCCATCTCTTTAACCTATCACTAACAACTGGCATTTTCCCCTCAAGCTTTAAACATGCCACAATCACACCTATCCTCAAAAAGCCCTCTCTTGACCCATCCTCTGTATCTAGCTATCGCCCTATATCACTTCTCCCCTTTGCCTCAAAACTACTGGAACAACACGTCCATACTGAACTGTCCTCCCATCTATCTTCCTGCTCCTTCTTCGACCGCTTTCAATCAGGCTTCCGGTCACACCACTCCACTGAAACTGCCCTAACTAAGGTCACCAATGACCTATTAACCGCCAAGAGCAAGCGACACTACTCTGTCCTCCTCCTCCTGGACCTGTCCTCTGCCTTTGACACAGTGGACCATTCCCTGCTGCTGCAGACCCTCTCATCCCTTGGCATCACAGAATTGGCCCTATCCTGGATCTCATCATACCTAACTGACCGTACATTCAGCGTCTCCCACTCACACACCACCTCCTCACCTCGCCCCCTATCTGTCGGAGTCCCGCAAGGTTCAGTTCTAGGACCCCTGCTCTTCTCCATCTACACCTTTGGCCTGGGACAGCTCATAGAATCTCACGGCTTTCAGTATCATCTCTATGCTGACGACACACAGATCTACATCTCTGGACCAGATATCACCTCCCTACTAACCAGAATCCCTCAATGTCTGTCTGCTATTTCATCCTTCTTCTCCACTAGATTTTTAAAACTTAACATGGACAAAACAGAATTCATCATCTTTCCCCCATCTCACGCGATCTCCCCAACGAACCTATCCATTACAGTAAATGGCTGCCCACTCTCCCCAGTCCCACAAGCCCGCTGTCTTGGGGTAATCCTTGACACTGATCTCTCCTTTAAACCACATATCCAAACCCTTTCCACTTCCTGCCGCCTCCAACTCAAAAATATTTCACGGATCCGCACATTCCTAAACCAAGAATCTGCAAAAACCCTAGTCCATGCCCTCATCATCTCCCGCCTTGACTACTGTAACCTCCTGCTCTGTGGCCTCCCCTCTAACACTCTTGCACCTCTCCAATCTATTCTAAACTCTGCTGCCTGACTAATCCACCTGTCCCCCCGCTATTCCCCGGCCTCTCCCCTCTATCAATCCCTGCACTGGCTCCCCATCACCCAGAGACTCCAGTACAAAAGCCTAACCATGACATATAAAGCCATCCACAACCTGTCTCCTCCATACATCTGTGACCTCGTCTCCCGGTACTTTCCTGCACGCAACCTCCGATCCTCACAAGATCTCCTTCTCTACTCCCCTATTATCTCCTCTTCCCACAATCGCATACAAGATTTCTCTCGTGCATCCCCCCTACTCTGGAATGCTCTACCACAACATATCAGACTCTCGCCTACCATCGAAACCTTCAAAAAGAACCTGAAGACCCACCTCTTCCGACAAGCCTACAACCTGCAGTAACCACTGATTGACCAAACCGCTGCACGGCCAGCTCTACCCTCACCTACTGTATTCTCACCCATCCCTTGTAGATTGTGAGCCCTCGCGGGCAGGGTCCTCTCTCCTCCTGTACCAGTTGTGACTTGTATTTTTCAAGATTATTGTACTTGTTTTATTATGTATACCCCTCCTCACATGTAAAGCGCCAGGGAATAAATGGCGCTATAATAATAAATAATAATAATAATAATAATAATAATATCTATTATCTACCTATCATCTATCTATCATCTATCTATCTATAATCCGTCTATCTATTATGTATCTATTATATATCTATCTATCATCTATCTATTATCTATCTATATCTATTATCCATCTATTATCTATCATCTATTTCTCTCTATTATCTATCATTTATCTATCTATCTATATCTATTATCCATCTATTATCTATCTCTCTATTATCTATCTCTCTATTATCTATCTATTATCTGTCTATTATCTATTATCTATCTATTATCTGTCTATTATCTATCTATTATGTATCTATTATCTGTCTATCATCTATTATCTATCTATTATCTATCTATCTATTATCTGTCTATTATCTATCTATTATGTATCTATTATCTGTCTATTATCTATTATCTATCTATTATCTATCTATTTCTCCGCCTCTTCCTCGACTCTCTCCTCCTCCGCCCAGCTCGCCCGAATACCCGCCCGGCACCGACAGCAGCGAGAGCATCATGGCGCTGAAGCGGATCCACAAGGAACTGAATGATTTGGCCCGCGATCCTTCAGCACAATGTTCTGCAGGTCCAGTTGGAGATGACATGTTTCATTGGCAAGCAACAATTATGGGCCCTAATGACAGTCCATATCAAGGTGGTGTTTTTTTCTTGACGATCCATTTTCCTACAGACTACCCCTTCAAACCTCCCAAGGTTGCGTTTACAACGAGAATCTACCATCCAAATATTAACAGCAATGGCAGCATTTGTCTTGACATACTCAGATCACAGTGGTCCCCAGCTTTAACTATTTCTAAAGTTCTTTTGTCAATTTGTTCACTGTTATGTGACCCAAACCCAGATGACCCTCTAGTGCCAGAGATTGCCCGGATCTACAAAACAGATAGGGAAAAGTACAACAGAATAGCCCGGGAATGGGAAGACTTTAGCTCAGCATCGAACAGAAACATCTCTAGACCGTCAAGTAGTTGCCAGAATACAATTGCCCAAGATGTTTAATTTTATCAAACTGAGCATGTGTTTGAACATGGCTGTCATCTTCACTGTAACTTGGTTATGAGACAACCCCATTCTTCATTTCTTACTGAAGTGGTGAAGATTAGAGCCTTCTGTTTGGGGTAGGGAGGGGAAAGGGTCAGGCAAAATTAAATAATAAGAAAGTAACTCAATCCTCTTATGGTAGGATTCAACAATGTGGATTTACTATGGATATGTTTTTTTGTTTAAGACTTTCATTTACTTTATGCTCATAACTGATGTTTTGGGTGGAGAGTTGGTGTTGAAATTATATAGCTGCAGAAGTAATGTATTTTATGCATGTCAATAAACATGACAGATTAAAATTTAAAAGGTGAAACCCCATTGAATAACAACAAAATAGGATCAAAAGGTTTTTTTTTGTAATTTAAAAAAGCTATAGGCTGGACCACGGTGAGTCATTGGACGTGGTATATCTCGATTTTTCCAAAGCGTTTGATACCGTGCCGCACAAGAGGTTGGTACACAAAATGAGAATGCTTGGTCTGGGGGAAAATGTGTGTAAATGGGTTAGTAACTGGCTTAGAGATAGAAAGCAGAGGGTGGTTATAAATGGTATAGTCTCTAACTGGGTCGCTGTGACCAGTGGGGTACCGCAGGGGTCAATATTGGGACCTGTTCTCTTCAACATATTCATTAATGATCTGGTAGAAGGTTTACACAGTAAAATATCGATATTTGCAGATGATACAAAACTATGTAAAGCAGTTAATACAAGAGAAGATAGTATTCTGCTACAGATGGATCTGGATAAGTTGGAAACTTGGGCTGAAAGGTGGCAGATGAGGTTTAACAATGATAAATGTAAGGTTATACACATGGGAAGAAGGAATCAATATCACCATTACACACTGAACGGGAAACCACTGGGTAAATCTGACAGGGAGAAGGACTTGGGGATCCTAGTTAATGATAAACTTACCTGGAGCAGCCAGTGCCAGGCAGCAGCTGCCAAGGCAAACAGGATCATGGGGTGCATTAAAAGAGGTCTGGATACACATGATGAGAGCATTATACTGCCTCTGTACAAATCCCTAGTTAGACCGCACATGGAGTACTGTGTCCAGTTTTGGGCACCGGTGCTCAGGAAGGATATAATGGAACTAGAGAGAGTACAAAGGAGGACAACAAAATTAATAAAGGGGATGGGAGAACTACAATACCCAGATAGATTAGCGAAATTAGGATTATTTAGTCTAGAAAAAAGACGACTGAGGGGCGATCTAATAACCATGTATAAGTATATAAGGGGACAATACAAATATCTCGCTGAGGATCTGTTTATACCAAGGAAGGTGACGGGCACAAGGGGGCATTCTTTGCGTCTGGAGGAGAGAAGGTTTTTCCACCAACATAGAAGAGGATTCTTTACTGTTAGGGCAGTGAGAATCTGGAATTGCTTGCCTGAGGAGGTGGTGATGGCGAACTCAGTCGAGGGGTTCAAGAGAGGCCTGGATGTCTTCCTGGAGCAGAACAATATTGTATCATACAATTATTAGGTTCTGTAGAAGGACGTAGATCTGGGGATTTATTATGATGGAATAGAGGCTGAACTGGATGGACAAATGTCTTTTTTCGGCCTTACTAACTATGTTACTATGTTACTATGTTACTATCTATTATGTATCTATTATGTATCTAATATCTATCTATTATCTATCTATTAACTATCTATTATGTATCTATTATGTATCTAATATCTATCTATTATCTATCTATTAACTATCTATTATGTATCTATTATGTATCTATTATCTATCTATTAACTATCTATTATGTATCTATTATGTATCTATTATCTATCTATTAACTATCTATTATCTATCTATTATGTATCTACTATCTATCTATCTATCTATTATGTATCTACTATCTATCTATCTATCTATCTATCTATCTATCTATCTATCTATCTATCTATCTATCTATCTATCTATCCATTATCTATCTATCTATCTATCTATTATCTATCTATCTATCTTTCTATATATCTATCTATTATCTATCTATTTTCTGTCTCTCTCTCTCTCGGTCTGATATCTCTCTGACTATTGATCTCTCCTCTTTCTTTTCTCCAGGTCTCTGTTCACACCTGATATTTGCAGTGTTGGGTTCTGGGCAGGGAGCGCTGGGTCAGTTATATGACGGACATCTGAAGGGCAGCAGTGATTATTATGGGCTGTGCGGGTCCATCTTGGGGCTGAGGACATTGCCGGATATAGCGCGGTGCTTCGCATTCATCTGTAATGATCGATCGCATTGTTTGCTCTGGTCGGGCTCCAGATCGCTCCTCCAGCCGCCCCGGGTCGTCAGACTCGTCCTCTTCTCAGGTTCCCGTCTATAATTATTCCACGAAGATCGGAAAAATGGGGAAATAAAAGGAGTCAGGAGATACGCGGTGAACGTGTGGTTAATTGCGGCTTCAGCGCCTGCAGGCGATTAATTGCCTGATGATAACGAGGTGTAATTAAATTACTGCATTGTGTGACAACAACAAGAGATGATCGCTCTCCAAGGACGAGAATCCGCCAGCGGAAACCTCAAACAGAAGGATTCATGAGCTGAATCACTGATTGTGGAAAGAAAAGTCTCCGGCCTGAAGGAGAAAAGAGACAGAAGGATCCAGAGAAGGAGACGGAGAAGAGAAGAGACAGAAGAATCCAGAGATGGAGAAGAGAAGAGACAGAAGAATCCAGAGACGGAGAAGAGAAGAGACAGAAGAATCCAGAGATGGAGAAGAGACAGAAGAATCCAGAGATGGAGAAGAGACAGAAGAATCCAGAGATGGAGAAGAGACAGAAGAATCCAGAGATGGAGAAGAGACAGAAGAATCCAGAGATGGGGAAGAGACAGAAGAATCCAGAGATGGAGAAGAGACAAAAGAATCCAGAGATGGAGAAGAGACAAAAGAATCCAGAGATGGAGAAGAGACAGAAGAATCCAGAGATGGAGAAGAGAAGAGACAGAAGAATCCAGAGATGGAGAAGAGAAGAGACAGAAGAATCCAGAGATGGAGAAGAGACAGAAGAATCCAGAGATGGAGAAGAGAAGAGACAGAAGGATCCAGAGATGGAGAAGAGAAGAGACAAAAGAATCCAGAGATGGAGAAGAGACAGAAGAATCCAGAGATGGAGAAGAGACAGAAGAATCCAGAGATGGGGAAGAGACAGAAGAATCCAGAGATGGAGAAGAGACAAAAGAATCCAGAGATGGAGAAGAGACAGAAGAATCCAGAGATGGAGAAGAGAAGAGACAGAAGAATCCAGAGATGGAGAAGAGAAGAGACAGAAGGATCCAGAGATGGAGAAGAGAAGAGACAAAATAATCCAGAGATGGAGAAGAGAAGAGACAGAAGGATCCAGAGATGGAGAAGAGAAGAGACAAAAGAATCCAAAGATGGAGAAGAGAAGAGACAGAAGGATCCAGAGATGGAGAAGAGAAGAGACAGAAGGATCCAGAGATGGAGAAGAGAAGAGACAGAAGGATCCAGAGATGGAGAAAAGAAGAGGCAGAAGGATCCAGAGATGGAGAAGAGAAGAGACAGAAGAATCCAGAGATGGAGAAGAGAAGAGACAGAAGGATCCAGAGATGGAGAAGAGAAGAGACAGAAGGATCCAGAGATGGAGAAGAGAAGAGGCAGAAGGATCCAGAGATGGCGAAGAGAAGAGACAGAAGAATCCAGAGATGGAGAAGAGAAGAAACAGAAGGAGACGGAAAAGAGACAGAAGAATCCAGAGACGGAGAAGAGACAGAAGAATCCAGAGATGGAGAAGAGAAGAGACAGAAGGAGACGGAGAAGAGACAGAAGAATCCAGAGATGGAGAAGAGAAGAGACAGAAGAATCCAGAGATGGAGAAATGAAGAGACAGAAGGAGACGGAGAAGAGACAGAAGAATCCAGAGACGGAGAAGAGAAGAGACAGAAGAATACAGAGATGGAGAAGAGAAGAGACAGAAGAATCCAGAGATGGAGAAGAGAAGAGACAGAAGGATCCAGAGATAGAGAAGAGAAGAGACAGAAGGATCCAGAGATGGAGAAGAGAAGAGACAGAAGGATCCAGAGATGGAGAAGAGAAGAGACAAAAGAATCCAGAGATGGAGAAGAGAAGAGACAGAAGGATCCAGAGATGGAGAAGAGAAGAGACAGAAGGATCCAGAGATGGAGAAGAGAAGAGACAAAATAATCCAAAGATGGAGAAGAGAAGAGACAGAAGGATCCAGAGATGGAGAAGAGAAGAGACAGAAGGATCCAGAGATGGAGAAGAGACAGAAGAATCCAGAGATGGAGAAGAGAAGAGACAGAAAGATCCAGAGATGGAGAAGAGAAGAGACAGAAGGATCCAGAGATGGAGAAGAGAAGAGACAGAAGGATCCAGAGATGGAGAAGAGAAGAGACAGAAGAATCCAGAGATGGAGAAGAGAAGAAACAGAAGGAGACGGAAAAGAGACAGAAGAATCCAGAGACGGAGAAGAGACAGAAGAATCCAGAGATGGAGAAGAGAAGAGACAGAAGGAGACGGAGAAGAGACAGAAGAATCCAGAGACGGAGAAGAGAAGAGACAGAAGGATCCAGAGATGGAGAAGAGAAGAGACAGAAGGATCCAGAGACGGAGAAGAGAAGAGACAGAAGGATCCAGAGACGGAGAAGAGAAGAGACAGAAGAATCCAGAGACGGAGAAGAGAAGAGACAGAAGGATCCAGACATGGAGAAGAGAAGAGACAGAAGGATCCAGAGACGGAGAAGAGAAGAGACAGAAGGAGACGGAGAAGAGACAGAAGGATCCAGAGATGGAGAAGAGAAGAGACAGAAGAATCCAGAGATGGAGAAGAGAAGAGACAGAAGGAGACGGAGAAGAGACAGAAGAATCCAGAGACGGAGAAGAGAAGAGACAGAAGAATCCAGAGATGGAGAATAGAAGAGACAGAAGGAGACGGAGAAGAGACAGAAGAATCCAGAGACGGAGAAGAGAAGAGACAGAAGGATCCAGAGATGGAGAAGAGAAGAGACAGAAGGAGACGGAGAAGAGACAGAAGAATCCAGAGATGGAGAAGAAAAGAGACAGAAGAATCCAGAGATGGAGAAGAGAAGAGACAGAAGAATCCAGAGATGGAGAAGAAAAGAGACAGAAGAATCCAGAGATGGAGAAGAGAAAAGACAGAAGGATCCAGAGACGGAGAAGAGAGAGAAGGATCCGGAGGGGAAGGAAAGAAGAGACAGAAGGATCCAGAAACGGATAAGAGACATAAGGATCAAGAGGTGAAGAGGAGAGACAGAAGGAGACAGAGAAGAGACAGAAGGATCCAGAGATGGAGAACAGAAGAGACAGAAGGAGACGGAGAAGAGACAGAAGGATCCAGAGATGGAGAAGAGAAGAGACAGAAGGATCCAGAGATGGAGAAGAGAAGAGACAGAAGGATCCAGAGATGGAGAAGAGAAGAGACAAAAGAATCCAGAGATGGAGAAGAGAAGAGACAGAAGGATCCAGAGATGGAGAAGAGAAGAGACAGAAGAATCCAGAGATGGAGAAGAGAAGAAACAGAAGGAGACGGAAAAGAGACAGAAGAATCCAGAGACGGAGAAGAGAAGAGACAGAAGAATCCAGAGATGGAGAAGAGAAGAGACAGAAGGAGATGGAGAAGAGACAGAAGAATCCAGAGACGGAGAAGAGAAGAGACAGAAGAATCCAGAGATGGAGAAGAGAAGAGACAGAAGAATCCAGAGATGGAGAAGAGAAGAGACAGAAGGATCCAGAGATGGAGAAGAGAAGAGACAGAAGGATCCAGAGACGGAGAAGAGAGAGAAGGATCCGGAGGGGAAGGAAAGAAGAGACAGAAGAATCCAGAAACGGATAAGAGACATAAGGATCAAGAGGTGAAGAGGAGAGACAGAAGGAGACAGAGAAGAGACAGAAGGATCCAGAGATGGAGAACAGAAGAGACAGAAGGAGACGGAGAAGAGACAGAAGGATCCAGAGATGGAGAAGAGAAGAGACAGAAGGATCCAGAGATGGAGAAGAGAAGAGACAGAAGGATCCAGAGATGGAGAAGAGAAGAGACAGAAGGATCCAGAGATGGAGAAGAGAAGAGACAAAAGAATCCAGAGATGGAGAAGAGAAGAGACAGAAGGATTCAGAGATGGAGAAGAGAAGAGACAGAAGGATCCAGAGACGGAGAAGAGAAGAAACAGAAGAATCCAGAGATGGAGAAGAGAAGAAACAGAAGGAGACGGAAAAGAGACAGAAGAATCCAGAGACGGAGAAGAGAAGAGACAGAAGGATCCAGAGATGGAGAAGAGTAGAGACAGAAGGAGACGGAGATGGAGAAGAGAAGAGACATAAGGATCCAGAGATGGAGAAGAGAAGAGACAGAAGAATCCAGAGACGGAGAAGAGAAGAGACAGAAGGATCCAGAGACGGAGAAGAGAAGAGACAGAAGGATCCAGAAACGAAGAAAAGAAGAGACAGAAGGATCCAGAAACGAAGAAAAGAAGAGACAGAAGGATCCAGAAATGAAGAAAAGAAGAGACAGAAGGATCCAGAGATAAAGGAGAAAAGAGACAGAAGGATTCAGGGAAGAAGAGAAGAGACAGAAGGATCCCGAGACGACGGAGAAAAGAGACAAAAGGATCCAGAGACGAAGCAGAAAAGAAACTGAAAGATCCAGAGACGAAGAAGAGACAGAGAAAAGTAGAGGCACAACGATCCAGAGACAAAGGAAAAAAAAGACAGAAAGATGCAGAGATGGAGAAGAGCGAGAAAAGGAACAGCAGGAAATAAATAAGAAGGAAACATGCTGGAGCCCCACCGACATGGACAGATCAGATTCATCCCTCAGCAGGTGTCACAGAAAAAGTATCAAATTGTCTCACAATTATAAGGATTGTATACAAAATAATCTCCCCCACATTTACATCTACAGAAGTGATCACAATAATCTATAATCTCCATATTTATATTATTATTATTTATTGCTATATCGCCATTTATTCCATGGCGCTTTACATGTGAGGAGGGGTATCTATATATATAATTGTCTAAGGGTTTTTCCGTCTGTCTGTCTGTCCTGGAAATCCCGCGTCTCTGATTGGTCGAGGCCGCCAGGCCTCGACCAATCAGCAACGAGCACAGTATCGACATAGATGTCATAATGGTTGCCTCGACCAATCAGCGACGGGCACAGTCTGCCGCGAATTCTGGAATCATCATTGTCCGTATACTACGGGGACATGCATATTCTAGAATACCCGATGCGTTAGAATCGGGCCACAATCTAGTACATAATAAAAACAAGTACAATAATCTTGAACAATACAGGTCATAACTGGTGGAGGAGGAAAGAGGACCCTGCCCGCGAGGGCTCACAATCTACAAGGGATGGGTGAGAATACAGGAGGAGAGAGGACCCTGCCTGCGAGTGCTCACAATCTACAAGGGATGGGTGAGGATACAGGAGGAGAGAGGACCCTGCCCGTGAGGGCTCACAATCTACAAGGGATGGGTGAGGATACAGGAGGAGAGAGGACCCTGCCCGCGAGGGCTCACAATCTACAAGGGATGGGGGAGGATACAGGAGGAGAGAGGACCCTGCCCGTGAGGGCTCACAATCTACAAGAGATGGGTGAGGATGCAGGAGGAGAGAGAACCCTGCCCGCGAGGGCTCACAATCTACAAGGGATGGGTGAGAATACAGGAGGAGAGGACCCTGCCCGCGAGGGCTCACAATCTACAAGGGATGGGTGAGGGTACAGGAGGAGAGAGAACCCTGCCCGCGAGGGCTCACAATCTACAAGGGATGGGTGAGGATACAGGAGGAGAGAGGACCCTGCCCGTGAGGGCTCACAATCTACAAGGGATGGGTGAGGATACAGTAGGTGAGGATAGAGCTGGTCGTACAGCGGTTTGGTCGATCGGTGGTTACTGCAGGTTGTAGGCTTGTCGGAAGAGGTGGGTCTTCAGGTTCTTTTTGAAGGTTTCGATGGTAGGTGAGAGTCTGATGTGTTGTGGTAGAGGGTTCCAGAGTAGGGGTGATGTGCGAGAGAAATCTTGTATGCGATTGTGGGAAGAGGAGATAAGAGGGGAGTAGAGAAGGAGATCTTGTGAGGATCGGAGGTTGTGTGCAGGAAAGTACCGGGAGACGAGGTCACTGATGTATGGAGGAGACAGGTTGCGGATGGCTTTGTACGTCATGGTTAGGGTTTTGTACTGGAGTCTCTGGGTAATGGGGAGCCAGTGAAGGGATTGACAGAGGAGAGAGGCCGGGGAATAGCGGGGGGACAGGTAGATTAGTCGGGCAGCAGAGTTTAGAATAGATTGGAGAGGTGCGAGAGTGTTAGAGGGGAGTCCAGAGAGTAGGAGGTTACAGTAGTCAAGGCGATAGATGATGAGGGCATGGACTAGGGTTTTTGCAGATTCTTGGTTGAGGAATGAACGGATTCATGAAATATTTTTTAGTTGAAGGTGGCAGGAAGTGAAAAGGGCTTGGATATGTGGTTTGAAGGAGAGATCGGCGTCAAGGATTACCCAAGAGGAAGCGAGCTTGTGGGACTGGGGAGAGTGGCCAGCCACGCACTGTAATGGATAGGTTCATTGGGGAGGGTCGCGTGAGATGAGGGACAAATAATCTACAATCTCCACACTTATATCTACAGATGTGATCACAATAATCTATAATCTCCATATTTATATCTACAGATGTGATCACAATAATCTATAATCTCCATATCTATATATCTACAGACGTGATCACAATAATCTATAATCTCCATATTTATATCTACAGACGTGATCACAATAATATATAATCTCCACATTTATATCTACAGACGTGATCACAATAATCTATAATCTCCATATTTATATCTACAGACGTGATCACAATAATCTATAATCTCCATATTTATATCTACAGACGTGATCACAATAATATATAATCTCCACATTTATATCTACAGACGTGATCACAATAATCTATAATCTATTTATATCTACAGACGTGATCACAATAATCTATAATCTATTTATATCTACAGACGTGATCACAATAATCTATAATCTCCACATTTATATCTACAGACGTGATCACAATAATATATAATCTCCACATTTATATCTACAGACGTGATCACAATAATCTATAATCTCCACATTTATATCTACAGACGTGATCACAATAATCTATAATCTCCACATTTATATCTACAGACGTGATCACAATAATATATAATCTCCACATTTATATCTACAGACGTGATCACAATAATCTATAATCTCCACATTTATATCTACAGACGTGATCACAATAATCTATAATCTCCACATTTATATCTACAGACGTGATAACAATAATCTATAATCTCCCATATTTATATCTACAGACGTGATCACAATAATCTATAATCTCCATATTTATATCTATAGACGTGATCACAATAATCTATAATCTCCATATTTATATCTATAGACGTGATCACAATAATCTATAATCTCCATATTTATATCTACAGACGTGATCACAATAATCTATAATCTCCCATATTTATATCTACAGACGTGATCACAGTAATCTATAATCTCTATATTTATATCTACAGACGTGATCACAATAATCTATAATCTCCATATTTAAATCTACAGACGTGATCACAATAATCTATAATCTCCATATTTATATCTACAGACGTGATCACAATAATCTATAATCTCCATATTTCTATCTACAGACGTGATCACAATAATCTATAATCTCCACATTTATATCTACAGACGTGATCACAATAATCTATAATCTCTATATTTATATCTACAGACGTGATCACAATAATCTATAATCTCCATATTTCTATCTACAGACGTGATCACAATAATCTATAATCTCCACATTTATATCTACAGACGTGATCACAATAATCTATAATCTCCCATATTTATATCTACAGACGTGATCACAATAATCTATAATCTCCACATTTATATCTACAGACGTGATCACAATAATCTATAATCTCCACATTTATATCTACAGACGTGATCACAATAATCTATAATCTCCACATTTATATCTACAGACGTGATCACAATAATCTATAATCTCCATATTTATATCTATAGACGTGATCACAATAATCTATAATCTATTTATATCTACAGACGTGATCACAATAATCTATCATCTCCATATTTCTATCTACAGACGTGATCACAATAATCTACAATCTCCATATTTCTATCTACAGACGTGATCACAATAATCTATAATCTCCATATTTATATCTACAGACGTGATCACAATAATCTACAATCTCCATATTTCTATCTACAGACGTGATCACAATAATCTACAATCTCCATATTTATATCTGCAGACGTGATCACAATAATCTACAATCTCCATATTTATATCTACAGACGTGATCACAATAATCTATAATCTCTATATTTATATCTACAGATGTGATCACAATAATCTATAATCTCCATATTTATATCTACAGACGTGATCACAATAATCTATAATCTCTATATTTATATCTACAGACGTGATCACAATAATCTATAATCTCCCATATTTATATCTACAGACGTGATCACAGTAATCAATAATCTCCCATATTTATATCTACAGACGTGATCAGAGTAATCTATAATCTCCATATTTATATCTACAGACGTGATCACAATAATCTACAATCTCCATATTTATATCTACAGACGTGATCACAATAATCTATAATCTCCATATTTATATCTACAGATGTGATCACAATAAACTATAATCTCCATATTTATATCTACAGACGTGATCACAATAATCTATAATCTCCATATTTATATCTATAGACGTGATCACAATAATCTATAATCTCCATATTTATATCTATAGACGTGATCACAATAATCTATAATCTCCATATTTATATCTACAGACGTGATCACAATAATCTATAATCTCCATATTTATATCTACAGATGTGATCACAATAATCTATAATCTCCATATTTATATCTACAGACGTGATCACAATAATCTATAATCTCCCATATTTATATCTATAGACGTGATCACAATAATCTATAATCTCCATATTTATATCTATAGACGTGATCACAATAATCTATAATCTCCAT
The DNA here is from genome assembly GCF_032444005.1 of Ranitomeya imitator. NCBI lineage: Eukaryota > Metazoa > Chordata > Amphibia > Anura > Dendrobatidae > Ranitomeya > Ranitomeya imitator. The sequence continues at coordinate 850,121,769 of NC_091283.1, read as the reverse complement.
ATTTATATCTACAGACGTGATCACAATAATCTATAATCTCCATATTTATATCTACAGATGTGATCACAATAATCTATAATCTCCATATTTATATCTACAGACGTGATCACAATAATCTATAATCTCCATATTTATATCTATAGACGTGATCACAATAATCTATAATCTCCATATTTATATCTATAGACGTGATCACAATAATCTATAATCTCCATATTTATATCTACAGACGTGATCACAATAATCTATAATCTCCATATTTATATCTACAGATGTGATCACAATAATCTATAATCTCCATATTTATATCTACAGACGTGATCACAATAATCTATAATCTCCATATTTATATCTATAGACGTGATCACAATAATCTATAATCTCCATATTTATATCTATAGACGTGATCACAATAATCTATAATCTCCATATTTATATCTACAGACGTGATCACAATAATCTATAATCTCCATATTTATATCTACAGATGTGATCACAATAATCTATAATCTCCATATTTATATCTACAGATGTGATCACAATAAACTATAATCTCCATATTTATATCTACAGACGTGATCACAATAATCTATAATCTCCATATTTATATCTATAGACGTGATCACAATAATCTATAATCTCCATATTTATATCTATAGACGTGATCACAATAATCTATAATCTCCATATTTATATCTACAGACGTGATCACAATAATCTATAATCTCCATATTTATATCTACAGATGTGATCACAATAATCTATAATCTCCATATTTATATCTACAGACGTGATCACAATAATCTATAATCTCCATATTTATATCTACAGATGTGATCACAATAATGTACAATCTCCATATTTATATCTACAGACGTGATCACAATAATCTCTAATCTCCATATTTATATCTATAGACGTGATCACAATAATCTATAATCTCCATATTTATATCTACAGACGTGATCACAATAATCTATAATCTCCATATTTATATCTACAGACGTGATCACAATAATCTACAATCTCCATATTTATATCTACAGACGTGATCACAATAATCTACAATCTCCATATTTATATCTACAGACGTGATCACAATAATCTATAATCTCCATATTTATATCTATAGACGTGATCACAATAATCTATAATCTCCATATTTACATCTACAGACGTGATCACAATAATCTATAATCTCCATATTTACATCTACAGACGTGATCACAATAATCTATAATCTCCATATTTATATCTACAGACGTGATCACAATAATCTCTAATCTCCATATTTATATCTATAGATGTGATCACAATAATCTATAATCTCCATATTTATATCTATAGACGTGATCACAATAATCTATAATCTCCATATTTATATCTATAGACGTGATCACAATAATCTATAATCTCCATATTTATATCTATAGACGTGATCACAATAATCTATAATCTCTATATTTATATCTACAGACGTGATCACAATAATCTACAATCTCCATATTTATATCTACAGACGTGATCACAATAATCTATAATCTCCATATTTATATCTACAGACGTGATCACAATAATCTATAATCTCCATATTTATATCTACAGACGTGATCACAATAATCTATAATCTCCATATTTATATCTACAGACGTGATCACAATAATCTACAATCTCCATATTTATATCTACAGACGTGATCACAATAATCTACAATCTCCATATTTATATCTACAGACGTGATCACAATAATCTATAATCTCCATATTTATATCTACAGACGTGATCACAATAATCTATAATCTCCATATTTATATCTACAGACGTGATCACAATAATCTATAATCTCCATATTTATATCTATAGACGTGATCACAATAATCTATAATCTCCACATTTATATCTACAGACGTGATCACAATAATCTATAATCTCCACATTTATATCTACAGACGTGATCACAATAATCTATAATCTCCATATTTATATCTACAGATGTGATCACAATAATCTACAATCTCCATATTTATATCTACAGATGTGATCACAATAATCTACAATCTCTATATTTATATCTACAGACGTGATCACAATAATCTATAATCTCCATATTTATATCTACAGACGTGATCACAATAATCTATAATCTCCATATTTATATCTACAGATGTGATCACAATAATCTATAATCTCCACATTTATATCTACAGACGTGATCACAATAATCTATAATCTCTATATTTATATCTACAGATGTGATCACAATAATCTACAATCTCCATATTTATATCTACAGACGTGATCACAATAATCTACAATCTCCATATTTATATCTACAGATGTGATCACAATAATCTACAATCTCTATATTTATATCTACAGACGTGATCACAATAATCTATAATCTCTATATTTATATCTACAGACGTGATCACAATAATCTATAATCTCTATATTTATATCTACAGATGTGATCACAATAATCTACAATCTCCATATTTATATCTACAGACGTGATCACAATAATCTATAATCTCCACATTTGTATCTACAGACGTGATCACAATAATCTATAATCTCTATATTTATATCTACAGATGTGATCACAATAATCTACAATCTCCATATTTATATCTACAGACGTGATCACAATAATCTATAATCTCCATATTTATATCTACAGACGTGATCACAATAATCTATAATCTCCATATTTATATCTACAGACGTGATCACAATAATCTATAATCTCCATATTTATATCTACAGACGTGATCACAATAATCTATAATCTCCATATTTATATCTACAGACGTGATCACAATAATCTATAATCTCCATATTTATATCTACAGACGTGATCACAGTAATCTATAATCTCCATATTTATATCTACAGACGTGATCACAATAATCTACAATCTCCATATTTATATCTACAGACGTGATCACAATAATCTGTAATCTCCACATTTATATCTACAGACGTGATCACAATAATCTATAATCTCCATATTTATATCTACAGATGTGATCACAATAATCTACAATCTCCATATTTATATCTACAGACGTGATCACAATAATCTATAATCTCCATATTTATATCTATAGACGTGATCACAATAATCTATAATCTCTATATTTATATCTACAGACGTGATCACAATAATCTATAATCTCTATATTTATATCTACAGACGTGATCACAATAATCTATAATCTCTATATTTATATCTACAGACGTGATCACAATAATCTATAATCTCCATATTTATATCTACAGACGTGATCACAATAATCTATAATCTCTATATTTATATCTACAGATGTGATCACAATAATCTACAATCTCCATATTTATATCTACAGACGTGATCACAATAATCTATAATCTCCACATTTATATCTACAGACGTGATCACAATAATCTATAATCTCTATATTTATATCTACAGATGTGATCACAATAATCTACAATCTCCATATTTATATCTACAGACGTGATCACAATAATCTATAATCTCCATATTTATATCTACAGACGTGATCACAATAATCTATAATCTCCATATTTATATCTACAGACGTGATCACAATAATCTATAATCTCCATATTTATATCTACAGACGTGATCACAATAATCTATAATCTCCATATTTATATCTACAGAAGTGATCACAATAATCTATAATCTCCATATTTATATCTACAGACGTGATCACAGTAATCTATAATCTCCATATTTATATCTACAGACGTGATCACAATAATCTACAATCTCCATATTTATATCTACAGACGTGATCACAATAATCTGTAATCTCCACATTTATATCTACAGACGTGATCACAATAATCTACAATCTCCACATTTATATCTACAGACGTGATCACAATAATCTATAATCTCCATATTTATATCTACAGACGTGATCACAATAATCTACAATCTCCATATTTATATCTACAGACGTGATCACAATAATCTGTAATCTCCATATTTATATCTACAGACGTGATCACAATAATCTATATTCTCCATATTTATATCTACAGACGTGATCACAATAATCTATAATCTCCATATTTATATCTACAGACGTGATCACAATAATCTATAATCTCCATATTTATATCTACAGATGTGATCACAATAATCTATAATCTCCATATTTATATCTAGAGACGTGATCACAATAATCTATAATCTCCATATTTATATCTACAGACGTGATCACAATAATCTATAATCTCCATATTTATATCTACAGACGTGATCTCAATAATCTATAATCTCCATATTTATATCTACAGACGTGATCACAATAATCTATAATCTCCATATTTATATCTACAGACGTGATCACAATAATCTATAATCTCCATATTTATATCTACAGACGTGATCACAGTAATCTATAATCTCTATATTTATATCTACAGACGTGATCACAATAATCTATAATCTCCATATTTATATCTACAGACGTGATCACAATAATCTATAATCTCTATATTTATATCTACAGACGTGATCACAATAATCTATAATCTCTATATTTATATCTACAGACGTGATCACAATAATCTATAATCTCTATATTTATATCTACAGACGTGATCACAATAATCTATAATCTCCATATTTATATCTACAGACGTGATCACAGTAATCTATAATCTCTATATTTATATCTACAGACGTGATCACAATAATCTATAATCTCCATATTTATATCTACAGACGTGATCACAATAATCTATAATCTCTATATTTATATCTACAGACGTGATCACAATAATCTATAATCTCCATATTTATATCTACATATGTGATCACAATAATCTATAATCTCCACATTTATATCTACAGACGTGATCACAATAATCTATAATCTCTATATTTATATTTACAGACGCACGTGATCACAATAATCTATCATCTCCATATTTATATCTACAGACGTGATCACAATAATCTATAATCTCCATATTTATATCTACAGACGTGATCACAATAATCTATAATCTCCATATTTATATCTATAGACGTGATCACAATAATCTATAATCTCCATATTTATATCTACAGACGTGATCACAATAATCTCTAATCTCTATATTTATATCTACAGACGTGATCACAATAATCTATAATCTCTATATTTATATCTACAGACGTGATCACAATAATCTATAATCTCCACATTTATATCTACAGACGTGATCACAATAATCTATAATCTCTATATTTATATCTACAGACGTGATCACAATAATCTATAATCTCCATATTTATATCTACATATGTGATCACAATAATCTATAATCTCCACATTTATATCTACAGACGTGATCACAATAATCTATAATCTCTATATTTATATTTACAGACGCACGTGATCACAATAATCTATCATCTCCATATTTATATCTACAGACGTGATCACAATAATCTATAATCTCCATATTTATATCTACAGACGTGATCACAATAATCTATAATCTCCATATTTATATCTATAGACGTGATCACAATAATCTATAATCTCCATATTTATATCTACAGACGTGATCACAATAATCTCTAATCTCTATATTTATATCTACAGACGTGATCACAATAATCTATAATCTCTATATTTATATCTACAGACGTGATCACAATAATCTATAATCTCCACATTTATATCTACAGACGTGATCACAATAATCTATAATCTCTATATTTATATCTACAGACGTGATCACAATAATCTATAATCTCCCTCATTTTCACATCTAGAGATATAAATAAATGAGATGGAATTATTTTGTATTTTTTGCTGTGCGGCTGCTGCTTTGTACTGTGACGTTGTCGTCCTCTGCTGCGCTCTCCTGCTGTTACATTGATTTCTGTGATTTATGTTTTGTTTTTTTGCTCTTTTATATCTTTATTATTCAGTATTTGCGCTCAGTGATCGCTGTGTAATGTCCGGCACAGTTTGGGTTTATGCCTCAATACGATCTCAGTGTTGTGGATTTCTTTTGGATTTTAATTCTTTTGATGGAGAATTGATTTCTGCTTTGCAGTAGAATGTATGGACTCTATGTCCTGTGATTTCTGGACTGGATATTGTGCTGCTTCTTTCTCCTCCTTTTGTTTTTCGGTTTCTTTGAGTATTTGAAGCTTCCGATTCTTCACTTCTAGTAAGCTCCTTTTTTCTCAGCTCCTTTTTCTTGGCTCCTTTTTCTCGGCTTCTTTTTCTCAGCTGCTTTTTCTCGGCTCCTCTTTCTCGGCTCCTTTTTTGGCTCTTTTTTCTCGGTTGCTTTTTCTCAGCTGCTTTCTCTCTGCTCCTTTTTTCGGCTCCTTTTTCTCGGCTGTTTCTGTCAGCTCCTTTTTATCGGCTCCTTTTTCTCATCTCCTTTTTCTCTGCTCCTTTTTTTGGCTTTTTCTCGGCTGCTTTTTCTCGGTTCCTTTTTCTCTGCTCCTTTTTCTTGGTTCCTTTTTTCGGCTCCTTTTTTTTTGGCTGCTTTTTCTCAGCTCCCTTTTCTCGGCTCCTTTTTCTCAGCTCCTTTTTCTTGGCTGCTTTCTCTCTGCTCCTTTTTCTCGGCTCCTTTTTCTTGTCTCCTTTTCTCAGCTCCTTTTTCTCTGCTGCTTTTTCTCGGCTCCCTTTTCGGCTCTTTTTTCTTGGCTCCTTTTTCTCGACTCCTTTTTTTCAGCTGCTTTCTCTCTGCTCCTTTTTCTCGCCTCTCTTTTCTCAGCTCCTTTTTTCGGCTCCTTTTTCTCGGCTGCTTTTTCTCTGCTCCTTTTTCTCTGTTCCTTTTTTCGGCTCCTTTTTTGGCTGATTTTTCTCTGCTCCTTTTAGGCCATGTTCACACAATGCGTTTTTTAATGCGGAACGGCCGCGATTTTCCCGCTGCGGGTCCGCAGCTGTTTTCCATGCAGGGTACAGTACAATGTACCCTATGGAAAACAGGAACTGCTGTGCCCACATTGCGGAAAATCGCGAAAAAAGCCACGCTGAATAGCTGCGGTAAAAAAGAAGTACCATGTCACTTCTTTTTGCGGAACTGCAGCGGTTCTGCACCCATAGACCTCCATTGTGAGGTCAAACCCGCAGTAAAACCCGCAGACGAAAAAAATATCTGCGGGATTTCTGCGGTTTGTGGTGCAGAACCGCTGCAGCAGGAAGTGCGTGGGCGGAGTGTGGCTGCCCCCCCGTGCTCCAATCCCACCCCCCCATGCTCCGATGCCACCCCCCATGCTCCGACGCCCCCCCCCCCCCCCCCGTGCCCTCATCTCCCCCCCTTATACTTACCGGGCCTCCCGGTGTCCGTCCGGCCGTCTTCTCCCTGGGCGCCGCCATCTTCCAAAATGGCGGGCGCATGCGCAGTGCGCCCGCCGAATCTGCCGGCTGGCAGATTCGTACCAGGCACATTTTGATCACTGTGATAACCTCACAGTGATCAAAATAAAAAAAAGGTAAAGGCCCCCCCCTTTATCACCCCCATAGGTAGTAACAATAATAAAATAAAGATTTTTTTTTTTCTCCCACTACAGTTAGAACTAGGGTTAGGGTTAGGGGTAGGGTTAGGGTATTTTCAGCCATTTTAACCCGAAAAAAACTTCCTAGAAAACACACAGAAACTGCACTAAAAACCGCATCAAAAACCGCATCAAAAACCGCATCAAAAAGCACCAAAAAACGCACCTGCGTTTTCTGCCAAGAGCTGCGGTTTTTAGTGCAGAAAAAACAGCAGGGAAATCAGGAACGTGTGAACACGGCCTTACACATCTGCTGGGCAGTAAGGTGTGTGAAAAGGCGACAGAATTACTGTAGTTTCTTCTGCACATGAAGATTCTTCTCTGGATATTTTTAATAATATTTGATGCGCTTTTTATTTACTGTCATTCTGCACAATCGATATTTAGAAACTGTTTAATAAATTCTGAAGTACAATCAGTTTTCCTGCTGCGTGTGGACCCCAGAAATGCTGCACAGCCCGACGTTTGTACACTGATGTGTTCATGTGTTCGCGGAGCTTAGAGCAATAAAAAATAAGTATAAAAACTCAAAAGAATAAAAAAGGGACAAGAGAAGAGACCCCTGTGTCGTTACATGCAGACACCTAATATTGTGAGTGCAGGATACTGGAGAGACCCCCGGGCGGAGACCCTCCTCGCCATCAGACTCGGGGTCTTTCATGAGTTTTGGTGTTTTATTTCTTTGCTCTTTTAATTCATAGAAAATCTGAAAACAAATAATAAATATAATAACTGTTGCATTTTCCAGTAAATAAAGAAAACGCATCAAATACCAGAAATGTTCCAAAAAGCTGAATAAGAAATCGGACGGGTAACAAACAGTTTGATGTTTTATTCAGAATTTTCTGTTTTCTTCTAGTGATGAGCGAATATACTCGTTACTCGGGATTTCCCAGCATGCTCGGGGGTCCTCCGAGTATTTTTTAGTGCTCGGAGATTTACTGTAGTTTTTCTTGCCGCAGCTGAATGATTTACATCTGTTAGCCAGCTTGATTACATGTGGGGGTTGCCTGGATACTAGGGAACCCCCACATGTAATCAAGCTGGCTAAGAAATGTAAAGCATCCAGCTGAGGTGAGGAAAACTAATCTCCTAGCTCTAAAAAATACTCAGAGGACCCCCGAGCATGCTGGGAAATCCCGAGTAACGAGTATATTCGCTCATCACTATTTTCTTCTCCTTCTTTCCATTAAATTTCACTTCTGTGATTTTCCCGTCAGCACTTTGGAGTTGTCTTATTTCTGCTCTTTCAGGCTGATTCGCTCCTGTCAGCTTGTAAATCCTGCGGCAGATTAGCGCCCTCCCCCCCCCTCCCCGATCAGCGCTGAGGACCCCCTGATGAGCGCTGAGGACCCCCTGATGAGCGCTGAGGACCCCCTGATCAGTGCTGAGGACCCCCCTGATCAGTGCTGAGGACCCCCCTGATGAGCACTGAGGACCCCCTGATGAGCGCTGAGGACCCCCTGATCAGCGCTGAGGACCCCCCTGACTAGCACTGAGGACCCCCCTGATGAGCGCTGAGGACCACCTGATCAGCACTGAGGACCCCCCTGACCAGCACTGAGGACCCCCTGATCAGCGCTGAGGACCCCCCTGACCAGCGCTGAGGACCCCCCTGATCAGCACTGAGGACCCCCCTGATCAGTGCTGAGGACCCCCCTGATCAGTGCTGAGGACCCCCCTGACCAGCTCTGAGGACCCCCCTGATCAGCGCTGAGGTCCCCCCTGATCAGTGCTGAGGACCCCCCTGACCAGCACTGAGGACCCCCCTGACCAGCGCTGAGGACCCCCCTGGCCAGCGCTGAGGACCCCCCTGATCAGCACTGAGGACCCCCCCTGGCCAGCGCTGAGGACCCCCCTGATCAGCACTGAGGACCCCCCTGACCAGCGCTGAGGACCCCCCTGATCAGCACTGAGGACCCCCCTGGCCAGCGCTGAGGACCCCCCTGATCATCACTGAGGATCCCCCTGATCAGCACTGAGGACCCCCCTGACCAGCACTGAGGACCCCTCTGATCAGCACTGAGGTCCCCCCTGACCAGCACTGAGGACCCCTCTGATCAGCGCTGAGGACCCCCCTGACCAGCACTGAGGAGCCCCCTGATCAGCACTGAGGACCCCCCTGACCAGCGCTGAGGAGCCCCCTGATCAGCACTGAGGACCCCCCTGACCAGCACTGAGGACCCCCCTGACCAGCACTGAGGAGCCCCCTGATCAGCACTGAGGACCCCCCTGACCAGCACTGAGGAGCCCCCTGATCAGCGCTGAGGACCCCCCTGACTAGCACTGAGGACCCCCCTGATGAGCGCTGAGGACCACCTGATCAGCACTGAGGACCCCCCTGACCAGCACTGAGGACCCCCTGATCAGCGCTGAGGACCCCCCTGACCAGCGCTGAGGACCCCCCTGATCAGCGCTGAGGTCCCCCCTGATCAGTGCTGAGGACCCCCCTGATCAGTGCTGAGGACCCCCCTGACCAGCTCTGAGGACCCCCCTGATCAGCGCTGAGGTCCCCCCTGATCAGCGCTGAGGACCCCCCTGACCAGCACTGAGGACCCCCCTGACCAGCGCTGAGGACCCCCCTGGCCAGCGCTGAGGACCCCCCTGGCCAGCGCTGAGGACCCCCCTGATCAGCACTGAGGACCCCCCTGGCCAGTGCTGAGGACCCCCCTGATCAGCACTGAGGACCCTCCTGATCAGCGCTGAGGACGCCCCTGACCAGCGCTGAGGACCCCCCTGATCAGCACTGAGGACCCCCCTGGCCAGCGCTGAGGACCCCCCTGATCAGCACTGAGGATCCCCTCTGATCAGCGCTGAGGACCCCCCTGACCAGCACTGAGGAGCCCCCTGATCAGCACTGAGGACCCCTCTGACCAGCGCTGAGGAGCCCCCTGATCAGCACTGAGGACCCCCCTGACCAGCACTGAGGACCCCTCTGATCAGCACTGAGGACCCCCCTGACCAGCACTGAGGACCCCCCTGATCAGCGCTGAGGACCCCCCTGACCAGCACTGAGGACCCCCTTATCAGCACTGAGGACCCCCCTGACCAGCACTGAGGACCCCCTGATCAGCGCTGAGGACCCCCTGATCAGCACTGAGGACCCCCTGATCAGCACTGAGGACCCCCCTGACCAGCGCTGAGGAGCCCCCTGACCAGCACTGAGGACCCCCTTATCAGCACTGAGGACCCCCCTGACCAGCACTGAGGACCCCCTGATCAGCGCTGAGGACCCCCTGATCAGCCCTGAGGACCCCCTGATCAGCGCTGAGGACCCCCTGACCAGCGCTGAGGAGCCCCCTGACCAGCGCTGAGGACCCCCCTGATCAGCGCTGAGGACCCCCCTGATCAGCGCTGAGGACCCCCTGACCAGCGCTGAGGAGCCCCCTGACCAGCGCTGAGGACCCCCTGACCAGCGCTGAGGAGCCCCCTGACCAGCGCTGAGGACCCCCCTGATCAGCGCTGAGGACCCCCCTGATCAGCGCTGAGGACCCCCTGACCAGCGCTGAGGAGCCCCCTGACCAGTGCTGAGGACCCCTCTGACCAGCGCTGAGGACCCCCTGACCAGCGCTGAGGAGCCCCCTGACCAGCGCTGAGGAGCCCCCTGACCAGTGCTGAGGACCCCCTGACCAGCGCTGAGGAGCCCCGTGACCAGCGCTGAGGACCCCCCTGATCAGCGCTGAGGACCCCCCTGATCAGCGCTGAGGACCCCCTGACCAGTGCTGAGGACCCCCTGACCAGCGCTGAGGACCCCTCTGACCAGCGCTGAGGACCCCCCTGACCAGCGCTGAGGAGCCCCCTGACCAGCGCTGAGGACCCCTCTGATCAGCGCTGAGGATCCCCCTGATCAGCGCTGAGGACCCCCTGATCAGCACTGAGGACCCCCTGATCAGCGCTGAGGACCCCCTGACCAGCGCTGAGGACCCCTCTGACCAGCGCTGAGGACCCCCCTGATCAGCGCTGAGGACCCCCCTGATCAGCGCTGAGGACCCCCCTGATCAGCGCTGAGGACCCCCTGACCAGCACTGAGGACCCCCCTGACCAGCGCTGAGGACCCCCCTGGCCAGCGCTGAGGACCCCCCTGATCAGCACTGAGGACCCCCCTGGCCAGCGCTGAGGACCCCCCTGATCAGCACTGAGGACCCCCCTGATCAGCGCTGAGGACGCCCCTGACCAGCGCTGAGGACCCCCCTGGCCAGCGCTGAGGACCCCCCTGATCATCACTGAGGATCCCCCTGATCAGCACTGAGGACCCCCCTGACCAGCACTGAGGACCCCTCTGATCAGCACTGAGGTCCCCCCTGACCAGCACTGAGGAGCCCCCTGATCAGCACTGAGGACCCCCCTGACCAGCACTGAGGAGCCCCCTGATCAGCACTGAGGACCCCCCTGACCAGCGCTGAGGAGCCCCCTGATCAGCACTGAGGACCCCCCTGACCAGCACTGAGGACCCCCCTGACCAGCACTGAGGAGCCCCCTGATCAGCACTGAGGACCCCCCTGACCAGCACTGAGGAGCCCCCTGATCAGCGCTGAGGACCCCCCTGACTAGCACTGAGGACCCCCTGATGAGCGCTGAGGACCACCTGATCAGCACTGAGGACCCCCCTGACCAGCACTGAGGACCCCCTGATCAGCGCTGAGGACCCCCCTGACCAGCGCTGAGGACCCCCCTGATCAGCGCTGAGGTCCCCCCTGATCAGTGCTGAGGACCCCCCTGATCAGTGCTGAGGACCCCCCTGACCAGCTCTGAGGACCCCCCTGATCAGCGCTGAGGTCCCCCCTGATCAGTGCTGAGGACCCCCCTGACCAGCACTGAGGACCCCCCTGACCAGCGCTGAGGACCCCCCTGGCCAGCGCTGAGGACCCCCCTGGCCAGCGCTGAGGACCCCCCTGATCAGCACTGAGGACCCCCCTGGCCAGCGCTGAGGACCCCCCTGATCAGGACTGAGGACCCCCCTGATCAGCGCTGAGGACGCCCCTGACCAGCGCTGAGGACCCCCCTGATCAGCACTGAGGACCCCCCTGGCCAGCGCTGAGGACCCCCCTGATCAGCACTGAGGATCCCCTCTGATCAGCGCTGAGGACCCCCCTGACCAGCACTGAGGAGCCCCCTGATCAGCACTGAGGACCCCCCTGACCAGCGCTGAGGAGCCCCCTGATCAGCACTGAGGACCCCCCTGACCAGCACTGAGGACCCCTCTGATCAGCACTGAGGACCCCCCTGACCAGCACTGAGGACCCCCCTGATCAGCGCTGAGGACCCCCCTGACCAGCACTGAGGACCCCCTTATCAGCACTGAGGACCCCCCTGACCAGCACTGAGGACCCCCTGATCAGCGCTGAGGACCCCCTGATCAGCACTGAGGACCCCCTGATCAGCGCTGAGGACCCCCCTGACCAGCGCTGAGGAGCCCCCTGACCAGCACTGAGGACCCCCTTATCAGCACTGAGGACCCCCCTGACCAGCACTGAGGACCCCCTGATCAGCGCTGAGGACCCCCTGATCAGCCCTGAGGACCCCCTGATCAGCGCTGAGGACCCCCTGACCAGCTTTGAGGAGCCCCCTGACCAGCGCTGAGGACCCCCCTGATCAGCGCTGAGGACCCCCCTGATCAGCGCTGAGGACCCCCCTGACCAGCGCTGAGGAGCCCCCTGACCAGCGCTGAGGACCCCCTGACCAGCGCTGAGGAGCCCCCTGACCAGCGCTGAGGACCCCCCTGATCAGCGCTGAGGACCCCCCTGATCAGCGCTGAGGACCCCCTGACCAGCGCTGAGGAGCCCCCTGACCAGTGCTGAGGACCCCTCTGACCAGCGCTGAGGACCCCCCTGACCAGCGCTGAGGACCCCCCTGATCAGCGCTGAGGACCCCCTGACCAGCGCTGAGGAGCCCCCTGACCAGTGCTGAGGACCCCCTGACCAGCGCTGAGGACCCCTCTGACCAGCGCTGAGGACCCCCCTGACCAGCGCTGAGGAGCCCCCTGACCAGTGCTGAGGACCCCCTGACCAGCGCTGAGGACCCCTCTGACCAGCGCTGAGGACCCCCCTGACCAGCGCTGAGGAGCCCCCTGACCAGCGCTGAGGACCCCCTGACCAGCGCTGAGGAGCCCCCTGACCAGCGCTGAGGACCCCTCTGATCAGCACTGAGGACCCCCCTGACCAGCACTGAGGACCCCCCTGATCAGCGCTGAGGACCCCCCTGATCAGCGCTGAGGACCCCCTGACCAGCACTGAGGACCCCCTGATCAGCGCTGAGGACCCCCTGACCAGCGCTGAGGACCCCTCTGACCAGCGCTGAGGACCCCCCTGATCAGCGCTGAGGACCCCCCTGATCAGCGCTGAGGACCCCCCTGATCAGCGCTGAGGACCCCCCTGATCAGCGCTGAGGACCCCCTGACCAGCGCTGAGGACCCCTCTGATCAGCGCTGAGGATCCCCCTGACCAGCGCTGAGGACCCCTCTGACCAGCGCTGAGGACCCCCCGATCAGCGCTGAGGACCCCCCTGATCAGCGCTGAGGACCCCCCTGATCAGCGCTGAGGACCCCCCTGACCAGCGCTGAGGACCCCTCTGACCAGCGCTGAGGACCCCTCTGACCAGCGCTGAGGACCCCCTGACCAGCGCTGAGGACCCCTCTGACCAGCGCTGAGGACCCCCCTGATCAGCGCTGAGGACCTCTGATTGGGGGCTTCCTGTCGGCCCACGCTGTCACATTGCAGATATTTGCAGGCTGTAATTTGCGTCCTGACAATGCGGATTATTAGGGGGGATAATGATGTGACAGGATGTGAGACCACCACGCACTGGATTTGTTGTGGTGAGAAGAGCTCGGATGGGGGGAGTTGTTGTCATCGTCCCAGCTGGAAACCCGTGGAGAAAGGTTTAGAGAGATTCACTTAACAAAGGTGAGGGGGCTGTAGAGAGAGGCGGCAGCCCCCCGCCGAGCCCCCGCGCAGGCATTTATCCTGGAGAGGTAAATACAAAGGTCATTATAGCGCCTGTTAATTGTGACTAATAATCAGCAATATTGGCGCCATTATTCCCGCGCACAATTAGCGACCTTAAAAGCATTTCCTCTATTCATGAGGAGAACACAGGATCTGCCCCTATCTGGTGCTACTGAAAGGAAGCGGCGGAGATTGGGGGGCGGCGGAGATTGGGGGGCGGCGGGAGGAGGCACAATCCGCCGCGTCTAATCATCTATCTGCCAGAAACATCTGGTCTCCGGGAATCAGCGGGACGGATTACTCCGGGATTACCCCAGGTCACCGGCCGTCCCCGGGGGTCTCCGTCTACACACACCTGACGCCGCTCACTATACCGCACAGCGACTTCTCTATAGGGCTCGGATTGTGTTTCGGGGTCCGCACTAAACCGGGGTCTTCTTCCCTCATTAAACTCAAATGATCTCCACTGTTCAGCATGAGAACAATCCCGGGCAGCAAACACAGAGTTAACCCTGGGCCCAGGGTGTAGTGAGCAGTGGTGGTCCCGGCCGAGCGGGTGTTTGTGTCCGGGGTCTGACGGCGGCGGTGGTGCGTGCTAGGTACAATGGATTTATCCTCCTTACGGCCTGATCCTGTTATCATGGTGATCCCGGTAATGGGATCTCCTGTAATCTACGCTTACTCACTTCCCGCTAAGGAAGGCCACGTACAGGTCACGGTGACCCGGTGACTGCAGCCCACGGCCGGCGCTGAGGGGCACGGAGACAACTGGGACAATGCTCCCTGACACTAAAGAAGTACCCCAGAATAGACCCGGATCTAGTGTGGCCCAGGGTATAAAATATCCGAGGGCAAACTACCCCCCGGCTCCAATCTACCCCCAGCTTCAATATACCCCTCTAATTTATGTGCCCCAGTCAATTACATAGATTTAGATGCCATTTACCCCTCATTCTGCCTTCCCCTTGGTGTTCGGTCAAGAGGAGGTGTAATCTGTCATCAGGAGGTGTAATCTGTCAAAAGGGGGGTATAATCTATCATGAGGAGGCGTAATCTGTCAAGAGGGGGTGTAATCTGTTAAGAGGGGGTGTAATCTGTCAAGAGGGGGTATAATCTGTCAAGAGGGGGTGTAATCTATCATGAGGAGGTGTAATCTGTCAAGAGGGGGTGTAATCTGTCAAGAGGGGGTGTAATCTGTCATGAGAAGGTGTAATTATCATGAGGAGACGTAATCTGTCAAGAGGGTGTGTAATCTGTCATGAGGAGGTGTAATCTGTCAACAGGAGGTGTAATCTGTCAAGAGGGGGTGTAATCTGTCATGAGGAGGTGTAATCTATCATGAGGAGACGTAATCTGTCAAGAGGGTGTGTAATCTGTCATGAGGAGGTGTAATCTGTCAACAGGAGGTGTAATCTGTCAAGAGGGGGTGTAATCTGTCAAGAGGGGGTGTAATCTATCACGAGGAAGCGTAATCTGTCAAGAGGGGGTGTAATCAGCCATGAGGGGGTATAATCTGTCAAGAAGGGGTATAAACTGTCAAGAGGAGGTGTAGTCTGTCATGAGGGGGTATAATCTGTCATGAAAGGGTGTAATCTATCATGAGGGGATGTAGTCTGTCATGGGGGAGTATAATCTGTCATGAGGGGTATAATCTGTCATGAAGAGGTGTAATCGGTCAAGAGGGAGTGCAATCAGGCATGAGAGGGTGTAACCTATCATGAGGGGGTATAATCTGTCAAGAAGGGGTGTAGTCTGTCATGAGGGAGTATAATCTGCTATGAGGAGGTGTAATCTGTCATGAGAAGGTATAATTTGTCATGAGGGGGTGTAATCTACAGTATCATGAGTGGGTTTAATCAGTCATGAGGGGGTATAATCTATCATGAGTGGGTACAATCTGTCATGAGAGGTTATAATCTGTCATGAGGGGGTGTGTCGAGAAACTATGAATTCTTTTCCATTGTTCGGGGGATATAACCAGGGCTGGCCTACTACTCCTCACATCATTGGTTTCTGTAGGACCAAATCCTTCCTGCAGCCCCTCTCCCTCTCTGTGAATTGCCACCCCCTCCCTTCAGGCAAATGGTCCGTGTGGAACACAAGTTTTTATTACCTGCCAGCTAGCAGAGCTGAATACATTTTCCTCCAAAGGTCACGTTGTCTTATATGCAAAATACTCAAAGTCAAATTCAATAAGACACATTAATCCCAGAAACGTGAAAATTGGATTTCCAGGATCTGCGCACATGGGGTTACGCATGGCAGTGTTTTGCGGCATTTAGGGTTGTCATGAAACCTGGGAAATGAATTTCTGCCCACCAGCAAATCACAGACATGCCATGTTTGGACTCTAAAGAATGGTTAAATTGCAGGGGGAAAAATAATGCCAATATTGTTGGCCTGTGAGCTTCCAGGACAAAGATATGAAGAAAATAAGTAATCCATAACTTCCCTAGCTATGTGTACCTCCCAGAAAACAGCCCATATGTGAGGTCAGCAAAGTGGAAGTTCTTAGCTTTATGGCTGAAGCATAAAACAAGAACGTCCATCTTTGGCATTCATTCAGAACCAGAGAGACAGCTGGAAACCATGCTGTGGTACTGGATCATTTCTTTGGGATCTCTCCTCCCCTTTATCAACACGTCATATCTGTGACTGAGATTTAAGTTTCGAATCGTCATCTCTTTTATTTCATTATTTCATAACTATTTATACATATTTGTATTTTGTCTCTTTTGTAATATCATTTGCATCTTTTGTAAACTCTGCTGATTTTTTCTGGAGTAAACGTATAAATTTGCTAGCTTTGTTCTTCTTGCTCTATGAGTGATCCGCCACGTACTCTGACCAAATTCACGTTACCAACGGGTGTCCGATCCACCTATAAGAGGTCAGTGGCGGCAGCATAGTTTTCATATTTTTATGGTGTTGGGGACTTGATGGTGACTGGATCAAGGTATATATACAAGTTTCTATCAGGAACCGGTGGTATATATACATCCCGTCACATCACGTGCTGCAATAGTCGACGTAAAATAGAGCAGCTGCGCTCACTTTCTTATCTGTCAATACCCTTATTAGCCAGCAGGGTAAGGGGGGCGCCAGAGCTGCAAGTCCCTGACTAAAAGTGAAGTTTTCCTGACAGGGTGTAATCTGGTATATGGGGGTTTAATCTTTCATGAGAGGGTTAATCTGGCGTGATAGGGTATGAATGCTCTAGGTGGATATGATGCGCCCGCTATACACAGGGGTGATAAAATTAAGTGAGCGCTTCCTGCCCCGAGGAGCTCACACTCCATAGGTGCCGTGATCGTTTGTTCTTGGCTCGTCCTCCATGTTCTCCACTCTGCCTTGCGGAGAAACCTGGAGTCCAGATGTCTCCAGAGGCTTTGAAGACAGCAGGACTTGTGCTGCCCCCTAGTGTCTCCTTGTAGTGACAGCCGCAGCTCTAGAGGATCAGGATCTGGGGACGTTTGTTGGTTACAGACCTCCAGGAGAAGACGTCACCGCACTTAGGGTATGTGCACACGTTGCAGATTTCCTGCGGATCCGCAGCGTTTTTTCCGCTCAGAAACGCTGCAGATCTGCAAGTGATTTACAGTACAATGTAAATCAATGGCAAAAAAAAATGCTGTGCTAATGGTGCGGAAAATTCCGCACGGAAAACGCAGCAGATTAAAAGAAGGAGCATGTCAATTCTTGGTGCGGATCTGCAGCGTTTCTGCACTCATTCCATAATGGAAATCCGCAGGGGTAAAAAGGAATGAAATCCGCAACAAAAATGCACAAAATCCGCATTAAAAATGTGCATAATTTGACCTGCGTTTTCTGCCAAGAGATGCAGAATCCGCACACAAAGTTCCATGGGCAAATCTGCAATGTGTGCACATAGCCTTATAGTGTAATCAGTCCAGACCGGAAAGGACGGCGAAAGAGAAACACGGCTCAGCAGTGTGCGCCCGGAATATGCCACAAAGTGATGTCACAGGGGCAGTGATGTCACAGGGTGAGAGCAGTGATGTCACACACTGTGAATGGTCGGTGATGTCACGGTGAAAGCAGTGATGTCACAGGGTGAGAGCAGTGATGTCACACACTGTGAATGGTCGGTGACAGGGCCGCCATCAGGGCATTACTGCCCTTACTGGCATATGGGGCTTGTCATGATTCACATCGTGGCTGTCAACAGTACGTCACGATCGCAGTGACCTTTGGCCAGCCCACGGCTATCACTTGTGCAGGGGGGCTTATCTTAGTTATCCCTCCACTGCTCCAATGTGCTGAAAACACACACAAGGCTATTGACCTCTCAATTTACCGCAGGGGCTTATTCTAGGTATCCTGTTGTGAATTCTGTGGCAGAGCTCCCTCCTGTGGTCACAAGTGGTACTTCGGCTGATTCTCTCTGTGAGCTTCCGTTGGTGGAGGAAAGTGGTACTGCGGCTTCTGAGTTTTCTTCCTCAGGTGATGTGGTGAAGTCGTTAGGTGCTGCTCTATTTAACTCCACCTGGTGCTTTGATCCTGGCCTCCAGGCAATGTTCTAGTATTGGACCTGTTTCCTCCTGGATCGTTCCTGTGGCCTGCTGCTCTGCATAGCTAAGTTCCGCTTTGCTATTTTGTTTGCTGTTTTTTTCTGTCCAGCTTGTCTATTTGTTTTTTCCTGCTTGCTGGAAGCTCTGGGACGCAGAGGTTGTACCTCCGTGCCGTTAGTTCGGTACGGAGGGTCTTTTTGCCCCCTTTGCGTGGTTTTTGTAGGGTTTTGTGTTGACCGCAAAGTTACCTTTCCTATCCTCGCTCTGTTCAGAAAGTCGGGCCTCACTTTGCTAAATCTATTTCATCTCTACGTTTGTCTTTTCATCTTAACTCACAGTCATTATATGTGGGGGCTGCCTTTTCCTTTGGGGTATTTCTCTGAGGCAAGGTAGGCTTATTTTCTATCTTCAGGCTAGCTAGTTTCTCAGGCTGTGCCGAGTTGCATAGGGAGCGTTAGGCGCAATCCACGGCTGCCTCTAGTGTGGTTGGAGAGGATTAGGGATTGCGGTCAGCAGAGTTCCCACGTCTCAGAGCTCGTTCAATGTTTTTGGGTTATTGTCAGGTCACTGTATGTGCTCTGACCTCTATGTCCATTGTGGTACTGAATTACCTTATCATAACAGTATCCCACTGCTCTGCAATATACCACGAATTGCAGGGATTTATGTATATCCCGCTTTACAGTTCCGCCTGAAAACTTGCTGCTCTCTGGCCCAAATCAGTGGCCCAATAACTTATTATAATAGAACAAAGAACCTCATGTCTTGACATGGATATCAGACCAGTTTCAGTTGGAGGGAGATTTGTGCAGCTACAAGCACAATAAAAATTCTTGTGGGGGGGCCATGAGGGATTTGGGATCCACATACACACATCTCTGCCAGCAGAAACACAGAGGGGGGTCAGAGCCCACAATGGTGTGCTAACAGGGTATAATGCAGCCCCATAAAATAATGCTCCCCCATAGGGGTACAATGCACCCCAATAATATAATGCTCCCCTATAGGGGTATAATGCAGCCTCATAGGGGTATAATGCAGCCCCATAGGGGTATAATGCTCCCCATAGCATAATGCTCCCCTCCTACACCGGCGATGTGCCCACTGACATCAGCTGCCGGCCTGTTTTTGGCTGGAGGCTGTTACGTGTTCCCGTACGGGAATGTCCCGCACGACACCAAATTTTGAGGATGCATGGGCAGTTACTGAGCTGGCAGAATCCTGCCGCTATGGTCCGGTGAGCAGAGGAGAGGGGGCCCACTGTTGGCCCCTTCTGCTCATCAGGCCTTCTGATGCTAAATGTATAATATGATTTTTAGTTGTCCCTGTTAGCACACCATTGTGGGCTCTGACCCCCCCTTCTGGGTCTGCATTTTAATCTGGGGTGCATTATACCTTTATGGGGGTGCATTATAACACTATGGGGATGCATTATACCCCTATGAGGGTGCATTATATTATGGGGCTGAATTATATCCCTATGAGGCTGCATTATACTCCTATGCAGAGCATTATTTTATGGGGTGCATTATACCCCTATGGGGGAGCATTATTTTATGGCGCTGCATTATACCCCTATGGGGGTGCATTATACTGCTATGGTGGTGCATTTTTCACCTATTTGGCTGCATTATACTATGGGGTTGCATTATACTGCTATGGGGCTGTATTATACTATGGGGCTACATTGTACTGCTATGGGGCTGCATTGTACTCTGGGGGTGCATTATTCCCCTATGGGGGGGGGGGAATTATACCACTTTGGGGCTGCATTATACCCCTATGGGGGTGTATTATATTATGGGGTGCATTATACTACTATGGGGCTGCATTATACCACTATGGGGCTGAATTATACAATGGGGTGCATTATACTTTTATGGGGTTGCATTATACCCCTATGGGGGTGCATTATACCATTTTGGGGTGCATTGTATTATGGGTTGTGTTATATTATGGGGTGCATTTTACCGCTATGGGGCTGCATTACACCGCTATGGGGGTTCATTATACTGCTATATATCACTATGGGGGTGCATTATACTGCTATGGGGGTGCATTATACGCTATATATGACGATGGGGTGCATTATACTATTATGGATGACTATGTGGGCAATATAGAGAGACAAGAGGCAGAATGAGTGGAGACATGGGTCCAGAATGGGAGGAGAAGTGAGGCCCAGAATAAGAGGACATGTGGGATAGTATTACTGTAGGGGCTAATTAGATGATATTATTTTTGAGGATACTGTTTACAGTTTGGGGGAGGAGAGATCCTGTTATTGTGCAGGGCGACACGGTCACTTTTTTCTTCATCTGGCGTAGTATAGAAGTTGGTGAAAAATTGGGGAATGTGCTCTAGATAATGGGTGAGGGCGGTGATGTCACACAGTCTCTAATTGGTCCCTAATTTAACCCTTCCCCGGACTGCACCTTTGCACCTAGGACCATGGAGACAGTAGTGGACTGTCGGACTGTATTTATGCTGGGTGTTGCTCTGGGTGGTCCTTAGGTTATAGGGGAGCTCATTTCTGGATACCTGTATCCCTGTGGATCATTACAGACCATATAAAGTCCACATAATATACCAGGGACTGGTGTGTTCATATGGGCTATAAATGCCACTGTTGTCTTTGCCACCATCTATAAGCAGCACACACATGTTACCTGTAATCTGGGTCATGTATGTCGTTTTTGAAATCTTTCTTCATGTGTAATCTTTGGTGTATGTATATCTGTTACCCAATTGTCCACTCGAGTCTCCACAATATGGCTTGTATATAGAATATTGGATAACAAGGAGCCTGTAATAGACTCTCCTGATGCAATTGTGATTTTCAGCCGGGTACTGCATTTATATTTATCTATTTTTGTATATTAAATTTGAATATTACATTTTTTGGATCTAACATGTATGTCGCAATGTGGAACAATTTTTAGATGTGTAGTGTCTGGTTTTTGGTGTGTAAAATAACATATATATATTGAAATTATTTTTGCTATTTGTGTGGTGATCCTACATTTATGTGCATGTACCTTTTTTTCTTTCTATTTTGTTATAATTGGTCAGTGATGTTACAGGGTGAGGGCGGTGATGTCACACAGTCCCTAATTGGTCAGTGATGTCACAGGGTGAGGGCGGTGATGTCACACAGTCCCTAATTGGTCAGTGATGTTGGAGGGTGAGGGCGGTGATGTCACACAGTCCCTAATTGGTCAGTGATGTTACAGGGTGAGGGCGGTGATGTCACACAGTCCCTAATTGGTCAGTGATGTTGGAGGGTGAGGGCGGTGATGTCACACAGTCCTTAATTGGTCAGTGATGTCACAGGGTGAGGGTGGTGATGTCACACAGTCCTTAATTGGTCAGTGATGTCACAGGGTGAAGGTGGTGATGTCACACAGTCCCTAATTGGTCAGTGATGTCACAGGGTGAAGGTGGTGATGTCACACAGTCCCTAATTGGTCAGTGATGTTACAGGGTGAGGGTGGTGATGTCACACAGTCCCTAATTGGTCAGTGATGTCACAGGGTGAAGGTGGTGATGTCACACAGTCCCTAATTGGTCAGTGATGTCACAGGGTGAAGGTGGTGATGTCACACAGTCCCTAATTGGTCAGTGATGTCACAGGTTGAGGGCGGTGATGTCACACAGTCCCTAATTGGTCAGTGATGTTACAGGGTGAGGGTGGTGATGTCACACAGTCCCTAATTGGTCAGTGATGTCACAGGGTGAAGGTGGTGATGTCACACAGTCCCTAATTGGTCAGTGATGTCACAGGGTGAAGGTGGTGATGTCACACAGTCCCTAATTGGTCAGTGATGTCACAGGTTGAGGGCGGTGATGTCACACAGTCCCTAATTGGTCAGTGATGTTACAGGGTGAGGGTGGTGATGTCACACAGTCCCTAATTGGTCAGTGATGTCACAGGGTGAAGGTGGTGATGTCACACAGTCCCTAATTGGTCAGTGATGTCACAGGGTGAGGGCGGTGATGTCACACAGTCCCTAATTGGTCAGTGATGTTACAGGGTGTGGGTGGTGATGTCACACAGTCCCTAATTGGTCAGTGATGTCACAGGGTGAGGGCGGTGAGGTCACACAGTCCCTAATTGGTCAGTGATGTTACAGGGTGTGGGTGGTGATGTCACACAGTCCCTAATTGGTCAGTGATGTCACAGGGTGAAGGTGGTGATGTCACACAGTCCCTAATTGGTCAGTGATGTCACAGGGTGAGGGCGGTGATGTCACACAGTCCCTAATTGGTCAGTGATGTTACAGGGTGTGGGTGGTGATGTCACACAGTCCCTAATTGGTCAGTGATGTCACAGGGTGAAGGTGGTGATGTCACACAGTCCCTAATTGGTCAGTGATGTCACAGGGTGAGGGCGGTGATGTCACACAGTCCCTAATTGGTCAGTGATGTTACAGGGTGTGGGTGGTGATGTCACACAGTCCCTAATTGGTCAGTGATGTCACAGGGTGAGGGCGGTGATGTCACACAGTCCCTAATTGGTCAGTGATGTTACAGGGTGTGCGTGGTGATGTCACACAGTCCCTAATTGGTCAGTGATGTTGGAGGGTGAGGGCGGTGATGTCACACAGTCCCTAATTGGTCAGTGATGTCACAGGGTGAGGGCGGTGATGTCACACAGTCCCTAATTGGTCAGTGATGTTACAGGGTGTGGGTGGTGATGTCACACAGTCCCTAATTGGTCAGTGATGTCACAGGGTGAAGGTGGTGATGTCACACAGTCCCTAATTGGTCAGTGATGTCACAGGGTGAGGGCGGTGATGTCACACAGTCCCTAATTGGTCAGTGATGTTACAGGGTGTGCGTGGTGATGTCACACAGTCCCTAATTGGTCAGTGATGTTGGAGGGTGAGGGCGGTGATGTCACACAGTCCCTAATTGGTCAGTGATGTCACAGGGTGAGGGCGGTGATGTCACACAGTCCCTAATTGGTCAGTGATGTTACAGGGTGTGGGTGGTGATGTCACACAGTCCCTAATTGGTCAGTGATGTCACAGGGTGAAGGTGGTGATGTCACACAGTCCCTAATTGGTCAGTGATGTCACAGGGTGAGGGCGGTGATGTCACACAGTCCCTAATTGGTCAGTGATGTTACAGGGTGTGGGTGGTGATGTCACACAGTCCCTAATTGGTCAGTGATGTCACAGGGTGAAGGTGGTGATGTCACACAGTCCCTAATTGGTCAGTGATGTCACAGGGTGAGGGCGGTGATGTCACACAGTCCCTAATTGGTCAGTGATGTTACAGGGTGAGGGCGGTGATGTCACACAGTCCCTAATTGGTCAGTGATGTTGGAGGGTGAGGGCGGTGATGTCACACAGTCCCTAATTGGTCAGTGATGTCACAGGGTGAGGGCGGTGATGTCACACAGTCCCTAATTGGTCAGTGATGTTACAGGGTGAGGGTGGTGATGTCACACAGTCCCTAATTGGTCAGTGATGTCACAGGGTGAAGGTGGTGATGTCACACAGTCCCAAATTGGTCAGTGATGTCACAGGGTGAAGGTGGTGATGTCACACAGTCCCTAATTGGTCAGTGATGTCACAGGGTGAGGGCGGTGATGTCACACAGTCCCTAATTGGTCAGTGATGTTACAGGGTGTGGGTGGTGATGTCACACAGTCCCTAATTGGTCAGTGATGTCACAGGGTGAAGGTGGTGATGTCACACAGTCCCTAATTGGTCAGTGATGTCACAGGGTGAGGGCGGTGATGTCACACAGTCCCTAATTGGTCAGTGATGTTACAGGGTGTGGGTGGTGATGTCACACAGTCCCTAATTGGTCAGTGATGTCACAGGGTGAAGGTGGTGATGTCACACAGTCCCTAATTGGTCAGTGATGTCACAGGGTGAGGGCGGTGATGTCACACAGTCCCTAATTGGTCAGTGATGTTACAGGGTGTGGGTGGTGATGTCACACAGTCCCTAATTGGTCAGTGATGTCACAGGGTGAGGGCGGTGATGTCACACAGTCCCTAATTGGTCAGTGATGTTACAGGGTGTGCGTGGTGATGTCACACAGTCCCTAATTGGTCAGTTATGTTGGAGGGTGAGGGCGGTGATGTCACACAGTCCCTAATTGGTCAGTGATGTCACAGGGTGAGGGCGGTGATGTCACACAGTCCCTAATTGGTCAGTGATGTTACAGGGTGTGGGTGGTGATGTCACACAGTCCCTAATTGGTCAGTGATGTCACAGGGTGAAGGTGGTGATGTCACACAGTCCCTAATTGGTCAGTGATGTCACAGGGTGAGGGCGGTGATGTCACACAGTCCCTAATTGGTCAGTGATGTTACAGGGTGTGGGTGGTGATGTCACTCAGTCCCTAATTGGTCAGTGATGTCACAGGGTGAGGGCGGTGATGTCACACAGTCCCTAATTGGTCAGTGATGTTACAGGGTGTGCGTGGTGATGTCACACAGTCCCTAATTGGCCAGTGATGTCACAGGGTGAAGGTGGTGATGTCACACAGTCCCTAATTGGTCAGTGATGTTACAGGGTGTGCGTGGTGATGTCACACAGTCCCTAATTGGTCAGTGATGTTGGAGGGTGAGGGCGGTGATGTCACACAGTCCCTAATTGGTCAGTGATGTCACAGGGTGAGGGCGGTGATGTCACACAGTCCCTAATTGGTCAGTGATGTTACAGGGTGTGGGTGGTGATGTCACACAGTCCCTAATTGGTCAGTGATGTCACAGGGTGAAGGTGGTGATGTCACACAGTCCCTAATTGGTCAGTGATGTCACAGGGTGAGGGCGGTGATGTCACACAGTCCCTAATTGGTCAGTGATGTTACAGGGTGTGGGTGGTGATGTCAGACAGTCCCTAATTGGTCAGTGATGTCACAGGGTGAGGGCGGTGATGTCACACAGTCCCTAATTGGTCAGTGATGTTACAGGGTGTGCGTGGTGATGTCACACAGTCCCTAATTGGTCAGTGATGTTGGAGGGTGAGGGCGGTGATGTCACACAGTCCCTAATTGGTCAGTGATGTCACAGGGTGAGGGCGGTGATGTCACACAGTCCCTAATTGGTCAGTGATGTTACAGGGTGTGGGTGGTGATGTCACACAGTCCCTAATTGGTCAGTGATGTCACAGGGTGAAGGTGGTGATGTCACACAGTCCCTAATTGGTCAGTGATGTCACAGGGTGAGGGCGGTGATGTCACACAGTCCCTAATTGGTCAGTGATGTTACAGGGTGTGGGTGGTGATGTCACTCAGTCCCTAATTGGTCAGTGATGTCACAGGGTGAGGGCGGTGATGTCACACAGTCCCTAATTGGTCAGTGATGTTACAGGGTGTGCGTGGTGATGTCACACAGTCCCTAATTGGCCAGTGATGTCACAGGGTGAAGGTGGTGATGTCACACAGTCCCTAATTGGTCAGTGATGTTACAGGGTGTGCGTGGTGATGTCACACAGTCCCTAATTGGTCAGTGATGTTGGAGGGTGAGGGCGGTGATGTCACACAGTCCCTAATTGGTCAGTGATGTCACAGGGTGAGGGCGGTGATGTCACACAGTCCCTAATTGGTCAGTGATGTTACAGGGTGTGGGTGGTGATGTCACACAGTCCCTAATTGGTCAGTGATGTCACAGGGTGAAGGTGGTGATGTCACACAGTCCCTAATTGGTCAGTGATGTCACAGGGTGAGGGCGGTGATGTCACACAGTCCCTAATTGGTCAGTGATGTTACAGGGTGTGGGTGGTGATGTCAGACAGTCCCTAATTGGTCAGTGATGTCACAGGGTGAGGGCGGTGATGTCACACAGTCCCTAATTGGTCAGTGATGTTACAGGGTGTGCGTGGTGATGTCACACAGTCCCTAATTGGTCAGTGATGTTGGAGGGTGAGGGCGGTGATGTCACACAGTCCCTAATTGGTCAGTGATGTCACAGGGTGAGGGCGGTGATGTCACACAGTCCCTAATTGGTCAGTGATGTTACAGGGTGTGGGTGGTGATGTCACACAGTCCCTAATTGGTCAGTGATGTCACAGGGTGAAGGTGGTGATGTCACACAGTCCCTAATTGGTCAGTGATGTCACAGGGTGAGGGCGGTGATGTCACACAGTCCCTAATTGGTCAGTGATGTTACAGGGTGTGGGTGGTGATGTCACACAGTCCCTAATTGGTCAGTGACGTCACATGGTGAGGGCGGTGATGTCACACAGTCCCTAATTGGTCAGTGATGTTACAGGGTGTGCGTGGTGATGTCACACAGTCCCTAATTGGCCAGTGATGTCACAGGGTGAAGGTGGTGATGTCACACAGTCCCTAATTGTTCAGTGATGTTACAGGGTGTGCGTGGTGATGTCACACAGTCCCTAATTGGTCAGTGATGTCACAGGGTGAGGGCGGTGATGTCACACAGTCCCTAATTGGTCAGTGATGTCACAGGGTGAGGGCGGTGATGTCACACAGTCTTTAATTGGTCAGTGATGTCACAGGGTGAGGGCAGTGATGTCACACAGTCCCTAATTGGTCAGTGATGTCACAGGGTGAGGGCGGTGATGTCACACAGTCCCTAATTGGTAAGTGATGTTGGAGGGTGAGGGCGGTGATGTCACACAGGCCCTAATTGGTCAGTGATGTCACAGGGTGAGGGCGGTGATGTCACACAGTCTCTAATTGGTCAGTGATGTCACAGGGTGAGGGCGATGATGTCACACAGTCCCTAATCGGTCAGTGATGTCACAGGGTGAGGGCGGTGATGTCACACAGTCCCTAATTGGTCAGTGATGTTGGAGGGTGAGGGCGGTGATGTCACACAGGCCCTAATTGGTCAGTGATGTCACAGGGTGAGGGCGGTGATGTCACACAGTCCCTAATTGGTCAGTGATGTTGGAGGGTGAGGGCGGTGATGTCACACAGTCCCTAATTGGTCAGTGATGTTACAGGGTGTGCGTGGTGATGTCACACAGTCCCTAATTGGTCAGTGATGTCACAGGGTGAAGGTGGTGATGTCACACAGTCCCTAATTGGTCAGTGATGTTGGAGGGTGAGGGCGGTGATGTCACACAGTCCCTAATTGGTCAGTGATGTCACAGGGTGAGGGCGGTGATGTCACACAGTCCCTAATTGGTCAGTGATGTCACAGGGTGAGGGCGGTGATGTCACACAGTCCCTAATTGGTCAGTGATGTCACAGGGTGAGGGCGGTGATGTCACACAGTCTTTAATTGGTCAGTGATGTCACAGGGAGAGGGCGGTGATGTCACACAGTCCCTAATTGGTCAGTGATGTCACAGGGTGAGGGCGGTGATGTCACACAGTCCCTAATTGGTCAGTGATGTTGGAGGGTGAGGGCGGTGATGTCACACAGTCCCTAATTGGTCAGTGATGTCACAGGGTGAGGGCGGTGATGTCACACAGTCCCTAATTGGTCAGTGATGTCACAGGGTGAGGGCGGTGATGTCACACAGTCCCTAATTGGTCAGTGATGTCACAGGGTGCGGGCGGTGATGTCACACAGTCCCTAATTGGTCAGTGATGTCACAGGGTGAGGGCGGGGATGTCACACAGTCCCTAATTGGTCAGTGATGTCACAGGGTGAGGGCGGTGATGTCACACAGTCCCTAATTGGTCAGTGATGTCACAGGGTGAGGGCGGTGATGTCACACAGTCCCTAATTGGTCAGTGATGTCACAGGGTGAGGGCGGTGATGTCACACAGTCCCTAATTGGTCAGTGATGTCACAGGGTGAGGGCGGTGATGTCACACAGTCTTTAAATGGTCAGTGATGTCACAGGGTGAGGGCGGTGATGTCACACAGTCCCTAATTGGTCAGTGATATCACAGGGTGAGGGCGGTGATGTCACACAGTCCCTAATTGGTCAGTGATGTCACAGGGTGAGGGCGGTGATGTCACACAGTCCCTAATTGGTCAGTGATGTCACAGGGTGAGGGCGGTGATGTCACACAGTCCCTAATTGGTCAGTGATGTCACAGGGTGAGGGCGGTGATGTCACACAGTCCCTAATTGGTCAGTGATGTCACAGGGTGAGGGCGGTGATGTTACACAGTCCCTAATTGGTCAGTGATGTCACAGGATGAGGGCGGTGATGTCACACAGTCTCTAATTGGTCAGTGATGTCACCGGGTGAAGGTGGTGATGTCACACAGTTCCTAATTGGTCGGTGATGTTAGAGGGTGAAGGCGATGATGTCACACAGTCTCTAATTGGTCAGTGATGTTACAGGGTGAGGGTGGTGATGTCACACAGTCTCAAATTGGTCAGTAATGTCACAGGGTGAGGGTGGTGATGTCACACAGTCTCTAATTGGTCAGTGATGTTACAGGGTGAGGGTGGTGATGTCACACAGTCTCTTATTGGTCAGTGATGTCACAGGGTGAGGGTGGTGATGTCACACAGTCTCTAATTGGTCAGTGATGTCACAGGGTGAGGGCGATGATGTCACACAGTCTCTAATTGGTCAGTGATGTCACAGGGTGAGGGTGGTGATGTCACACAGTCTTTAATTGGTCAGTGATGTCACAGGGTGAGGGCGATGATGTCACACAGTCTCTAATTGGTCAGTGATGTCACAGGGTGAGGGTGGTGATGTCACACAGTCTTTAATTGGTCAGTGATGTCACAGGGTGAGGGCGATGATGTCACACAGTCCCTAATTGGTCAGTGATGTCACAGGGTGAGGGGGATGATGTCACACAGTCTCTAATTGGTCAGTGATGTCACAGGATGAGGGCGGTGATGTCACACAGTCTCTAATTGGTCAGTGATGTCACAGGGTGAGGGCGATGATGTCACACAGTCCCTAATTGGTCAGTGATGTCACAGGGTGAGGGTGGTGATGTCACACAGTCTCAAATTGGTCAGTGATGTCACAGGGTGAGGGTGGTGATGTCACACAGTCTCTAATTGGTCAGTGATGTCACAGGGTGAGGGTGGTGATGTCACACAGTCTCTAATTGGTCAGTGATGTTACAGGGTGAGGGCGGTGATGTCACACAGTCTCTAATTGGTCAGTGATGTCACAGGGTGAGGGTGGTGATGTCACACAGTCTCTAATTGGTCAGTGATGTTACAGGGTGAGGGCGATGATGTCACACAGTCTCTAATTGGTCAGTGATGTCACAGGGTGAGGGCGGTGATGTCACACAGTCCCTAATTGGTCAGTGATGTTACAGGGTGAGGGCGGTGATGTCACACAGTCTCTAATTGGTCAGTGATGTCACAGGGTGAGGGCGGTGATGTCACACAGTCCCTAATTGGTCAGTGATGTTACAGGGTGAGGGCGGTGATGTCACACAGTCTCTAATTGGTCAGTGATGTCACAGGGTGAGGGCGATGATGTCACACAGTCGTTAATTGGTCAGTGATGTTACAGGGTGAGGGCGATAATGTCACACAGTCTCTAATTGGTCAGTGATGTCACGGTGAGGGTGGTGATGTCACACAGTCTCTAATTGGTCAGTGATGTTACAAGGTGAGGGCGATGATGTCACACAGTCTCTAATTGGTCAGTGGTGTCACAGGGTGAGGGTGGTGATGTCACACAGTCTCTAATTGGTCAGTGGTGTTACAGGGTGAGGGCGGTGATGTCACACAGTCTCTAATTGGTCAGTGGTGTTACAGGGTGAGGGTGGTGATGTCAAACATAATCTAACTGGCCAGTGATGTTAGAGGGTGAGGGCGGTGATGTTAAACAGTCCCTAATTGGCCAGTGATGTTAGAGGGTGAGGGCGGTGATGTCACACAGTCTCTAATTGGTCAGTGATGTCACAGGGTGAGGGCGGTGATGTCACACAGTCTCAAATTGGTCAGTGATGTCACAGGGTGAGGGCGATGATGTCACACAGTCCCTAATTGGTCAGTGATGTTACAGAGTGAGGGTGATGATGTCACACAGTCCCTAATTGGCTGGTGATGTTAGAGGGTGAGGGCAGTTTCTAATTGGTCGGTGATATCACAGGGTGAGGGTGGTGATGTCAAACATAATCTAATTGGCCAGTGATGTTAGAGGGTGAGGGCGGTGATGTGACACAGTCCCTAATTGGCCAGTGATGTCAGAGGGTGAGGGTGATGAGGTCACACAGTCTCTAATTGGTCAATGATGTCACAGGGTGAGGGTGGTGATGTCAAACATAATCTAACTGGCCAGTGATGTTAGAGGGTGAGGGCGGTGATGTCATACAGTCCATCAACCTGTCTAGATCCACTCTACCGCCTCTGAAGCAGTGTAGAGCACTTCTTGTAGTTGTGAATTCTCAGGCGTCTGGTTGTTGGTAATGGCCGCAGGTTAGGAGGGGGGGACTCGGCTTTTCAGTTTTTCCTTTTTTTTCTTTCTGAAAAATTATTAAGAGCTTTTCAATTGCTGTGACATTTTCAGGCAGGGGAATAGCTGTGTAGACAATTACTATCTGAT
This sequence comes from Ranitomeya imitator, assembly GCF_032444005.1. Lineage (NCBI taxonomy): Eukaryota > Metazoa > Chordata > Amphibia > Anura > Dendrobatidae > Ranitomeya > Ranitomeya imitator. Next base: position 850,090,344 of record NC_091283.1, on the reverse strand, counting down.
CCGTTGAGGAAGCCATGCCATGAAGATGGACCCGGTAAGGCGCGGAGGGAGAGGGGCTGCGCATGGGGTCTTCACCTCATTAGGAGTTGACAATGCAATGGAAGACAAAGAAGCCGCTGACAGTCAAACCTCCCTTGTAGCCATTGTGGCCATAGTGGCATCCTACAGAAATGATGCCAGGGCCTAGAGCAGGGGTGTCAAACTGCATTCCTCGAGGGCCGCAAACCATGCGTGTTTTCAAGATTTCCTTAGCTTTGCACAAGGTGCTGTAATCATTATGTGTAGGTGATTAAATTATCACCTGTGCAGTACAAGGAAATCCTGAAAACATGACCTGTTTGCAGCCCTTTAGGAATGCAGTTTGATACCCCTGGCCTAGAGGGAGCCGGACACAGCGGATGCCAGCTGCAGCCCGGAGCCGGGACGACTCTGTGTGATTGTGGCAGGGTCGGTGGCCACAGAGAGAATGATGAGATCCGTGTGATTGCGGCAGGGTCGGTGGCTGCAGAGAGAATGATGAGATCTGTGTGATTGCGGCAGGGTCGGCGGCCGCAGAGAAAACGATGAGATCTGTGTGATTGCGGCAGGGTCGGTGGCCACAGAGAGAATGATGAGATCCGTGTGATTGTGGCAGGGTCGGTGGCTGCAGAGAAAATGATGAGATCCGTGTGATTGCGGCAGGGTCAGTGGCTGCAGAGAGAATGATGAGATCTGTGTGATTGCGGCAGGGTCAGTGGCTGCAGAGAGAATGATGAGATCCGTGTGATTGCGGCAGGGTCGGTGGCTGCAGAGAGAATGATGAGATCCGTGTGATTGCGGCAGGGTCAGTGGCTGCAGAGAGAATGATGAGATCTGTGTGATTGCGGCAGGGTCGGTGGCCACAGAGAGAATGATGAGATCCGTGTGATTGTGGCAGGGTCGGTGGCTGCAGAGAGAATGATGAGATCCGTGTGATTGCGGCAGGGTCAGTGGCTGCAGAGAGAATGATGAGATCTGTGTGATTGCGGCAGGGTCAGTGGCTGCAGAGAGAATGATGAGATCCGTGTGATTGCGGCAGGGTCAGTGGCTGCAGAGAGAATGATGAGATCCGTGTGATTGCGGCAGGGTCGGTGGCTGCAGAGAGAATGATGAGATCCGTGTGATTGCGGCGGGGTCAGTGGCTGCAGAGAGAATGATGAGATCCGTGTGATTGCGGCAGGGTCAGTGGCTGCAGAGAGAATGATGAGATCTGTGTGATTGCCGCAGGGTCGGTGGCTGCAGAGAGAATGATGAGATCCGTGTGATTGCGGCAGGGTCAGTGGCTGCAGAGAGAATGATGAGATCCGTGTGATTGTGGCAGGGTCGGTGGCTGCAGAGAGAATGATGAGATCCGTGTGATTGCGGCAGGGTCAGTGGCTGCAGAGAGAATGATGAGATCTGTGTGATTGCGGCAGGGTCAGTGGCTGCAGAGAGAATGATGAGATCCGTGTGATTGCGGCAGGGTCGGTGGCTGCAGAGAGAATGATGAGATCCGTGTGATTGCGGCAGGGTCAGTGGCTGCAGAGAGAATGATGAGATCCGTGTGATTGCGGCAGGGTCAGTGGCTGCAGAGAGAATGATGAGATCTGTGTGATTGCCGCAGGGTCGGTGGCTGCAGAGAGAATGATGAGATCCGTGTGATTGCGGCAGGGTCAGTGGCTGCAGAGAGAATGATGAGTTGTGTGTGATTGCGGCAGGGTCGGTGGCTGCAGAGAGAATGATGAGATCCGTGTGATTGCGGCAGGGTCAGTGGCTGCAGAGAGAATGATGAGTTCTGTGTGATTGCGGCAGGGTCAGTGGCTGCAGAGAGAATGATGAGATCCGTGTGATTGCCGCAGGGTCGGCGGCCGCAGAGAGAATGATGAGATCTGTGTGATTGCGGCAGGGTCAGTGGCTGCAGAGAGAATGATGAGATCCGTGTGATTGCGGCAGGGTCAGTGGCTGCAGAGAGAATGATGAGATCTGTGTGATTGCGGCATGGTCAGTGGCTGCAGAGAGAATGATGAGATCCGTGTGATTGTGGCAGGGTCGGTGGCTGCAGAGAGAATGATGAGATCCGTGTGATTGCGGCAGGGTCAGCGACCGCAGAGAGAATGATGAGATCTGTGTGATTGCAGCAGGGTCAGTGGCTGCAGAGAGAATGATGAGATCCGTGTGATTGCGGCAGGGTCAGCGGACGCAGAGAGAATGGTGAGATCCGTGTGATTGCGGCAGGGTCAGCGGCCGCAGAGACAATGATGAGATCTGTGTGATTGCGGCAGGGTCAGCGGCCGCAGAGAGAACGATGAGATCTGTGTGATTGCGGCAGGGTCAGTGGCAGCAGAGAGAATGATGAGATCTGTGTGATTGCGGCAGGGTCAGCGGCCGCAGAGACAATGATGAGATCTGTGTGATTGCGGCAGGGTCAGCGGCCGCAGAGACAATGATGAGATCTGTGTGATTGCGGCAGGGTCAGTGGCTGCAGAGAGAATGATGAGATCCGTGTGATTGCGGCAGGGTCAGTGGCTGCAGAGACAATGATGAGATCTGTGTGATTGCGGCAGGGTCAGTGGCTGCAGAGAGAATGATGAGATCTGTGTGATTGCGGCAGGGTCGGCGGCCGCAGAGAGAACGATGAGATCTGTGTGATTGCGGCAGGGTCAGTGGCAGCAGAGAGAATGATGAGATCTGTGTGATTGCGGCAGGGTCAGTGGCTGCAGAGAGAATGATGAGATCTGTGTGATTGCGGCAGGGTCAGTGGCTGCAGAGACAATGATGAGATCTGTGTGATTGTGGCAGGGTCGGCGACCACAGAGAGAATGATGAGATCCGTGTGATTGCGGCAGGGTCAGTGGCTGCAGAGAGAATGATGAGATCTGTGTGATTGCCGCAGGGTCAGTGGCTGCAGAGACAATGATGAGATCTGTGTGATTGTGGCAGGGTCGGCGACCGCAGAGAGAATGATGAGATCCGTGTGATTGCGGCAGGGTCAGTGGCTGTAGAGAGAATAATGAGATCTGTGTGATTGCGGCAGGGTCGGCGGCCGCAGAGAAAACGATGAGATCTGTGTGATTGCGGCAGGGTCGGTGGCCACAGAGAGAATGATGAGATCCGTGTGATTGTGGCAGGGTCGGTGGCTGCAGAGAAAATGATGAGATCCGTGTGATTGCGGCAGGGTCGGTGGCTGCAGAGAGAATGATGAGATCCGTGTGATTGCGGCAGGGTCAGTGGCAGCAGAGAGAATGATGAGATCTGTGTGATTGCGGCAGGGTCAGTGGCTGCAGAGAGAATGATGAGATCCGTGTGATTGCGGCAGGGTCAGCGGACGCAGAGAGAATGGTGAGATCCGTGTGATTGCGGCAGGGTCAGCGGCCGCAGAGACAATGATGAGATCTGTGTGATTGCGGCAGGGTCAGCGGCCGCAGAGAGAACGATGAGATCTGTGTGATTGCGGCAGGGTCAGTGGCAGCAGAGAGAATGATGAGATCTGTGTGATTGCGGCAGGGTCAGCGGCCGCAGAGACAATGATGAGATCTGTGTGATTGCGGCAGGGTCAGCGGCCGCAGAGACAATGATGAGATCTGTGTGATTGCGGCAGGGTCAGTGGCTGCAGAGAGAATGATGAGATCCGTGTGATTGCGGCAGGGTCAGTGGCTGCAGAGACAATGATGAGATCTGTGTGATTGCGGCAGGGTCAGTGGCTGCAGAGAGAATGATGAGATCTGTGTGATTGCGGCAGGGTCGGCGGCCGCAGAGAGAACGATGAGATCTGTGTGATTGCGGCAGGGTCAGTGGCAGCAGAGAGAATGATGAGATCTGTGTGATTGCGGCAGGGTCAGTGGCTGCAGAGAGAATGATGAGATCTGTGTGATTGCGGCAGGGTCAGTGGCTGCAGAGACAATGATGAGATCTGTGTGATTGTGGCAGGGTCGGCGACCACAGAGAGAATGATGAGATCCGTGTGATTGCGGCAGGGTCAGTGGCTGCAGAGAGAATGATGAGATCTGTGTGATTGCCGCAGGGTCAGTGGCTGCAGAGACAATGATGAGATCTGTGTGATTGTGGCAGGGTCGGCGACCGCAGAGAGAATGATGAGATCCGTGTGATTGCGGCAGGGTCAGTGGCTGCAGAGAGAATAATGAGATCTGTGTGATTGCGGCAGGGTCGGTGGCCACAGAGAGAATGATGAGATCCGTGTGATTGTGGCAGGGTCGGTGGCTGCAGAGAAAATGATGAGATCCGTGTGATTGCGGCAGGGTCGGTGGCTGCAGAGAGAATGATGAGATCCGTGTGATTGCGGCAGGGTCAGTGGCAGCAGAGAGAATGATGAGATCTGTGTGATTGCGGCAGGGTCAGTGGCTGCAGAGAGAATGATGAGATCTGTGTGATTGCGGCAGGGTCAGTGGCTGCAGAGACAATGATGAGATCTGTGTGATTGTGGCAGGGTCGGCGACCACAGAGAGAATGATGAGATCCGTGTGATTGCGGCAGGGTCAGTGGCTGCAGAGAGAATGATGAGATCTGTGTGATTGCCGCAGGGTCAGTGGCTGCAGAGACAATGATGAGATCTGTGTGATTGTGGCAGGGTCGGCGACCGCAGAGAGAATGATGAGATCCGTGTGATTGCGGCAGGGTCAGTGGCTGCAGAGAGAATAATGAGATCTGTGTGATTGCGGCAGGGTCAGTGGCTGCAGAGAGAATGATGAGATCTGTGTGATTGCGGCAGGGTCGGCGGCCGCAGAGAGAACGATGAGATCTGTGTGATTGCGGCAGGGTCAGCGACCGCAGAGAGAATGATGAGATCCGTGTGATTGCGGCAGGGTCGGTGGCTGCAGAGAGAATGATGAGATCTGTGTGATTGCGGCAGGGTCAGTGGCTGCAGAGAGAATGATGAGATCTGTGTGATTGCGGCAGGGTCAGTGGCTGCAGAGACAATGATGAGATCCGTGTGATTGCGGCAGGGTCAGTGGCTGCAGAGAGAATGATGAGATGTGTGTGATTGCGGCAGGGTCGGTGGCTGCAGAGAGAATGATGAGATCTGTGTGATTGCGGCAGGGTCGGCGACCGCAGAGAGAATGATGAGATCCGTGTGATTGCGGCAGGGTCGGCGACCGCAGAGAGAATGATGAGATCTGTGTGATTGTGGCAGGGTCGGCGACCGCAGAGAGAATGATGAGATCCGTGTGATTGCGGCAGGGTCAGTGGCTGCAGAGAGAATGATGAGATCTGTGTGATAGCGGCAGGGTCAGTGGCTGCAGAGAGAATGATGAGATCTGTGTGATTGCGGCAGGGTCGGTGGCTGCAGAGAGAATGATGAGATCTGTGTGATTGCGGCAGGGTCAGCGGCCGCAGAGAGAATGATGAGTTCTGTGTGATTGCGGCAGGGTCAGCGACCGCAGAGAGAATGATGAGATCTGTGTGATTGCGGCAGGGTCAGCGGCCGCAGAGAGAATGATGAGATCTGTGTGATTGCGGCAGGGTCAGCAGCCGCAGAGAGAATGATGAGTTCTGTGTGATTGCGGCAGGGTCAGCGGCCGCAGAGAGAATGATGAGATCTGTGTGATTGCGGCAGGGTCAGCGGCCGCAGAGAGAATGATGAGATCTGTGTGATTGCGGCAGTGTCAGTGGCTGCAGAGAGAATGATGAGATCCGTGTGATTGCGGCAGGGTCAGCGGCCGCAGAGAGAATGATGAGTTCTGTGTGATTGCGGCAGGGTCGGTGGCTGCAGAGAGAATGATGAGATCCGTGTGATTGCGGCAGGGTCAGCGGCCGCAGAGAGAATGATGAGATCTGTGTGATTGCGGCAGGGTCAGCGGCCGCAGAGAGAATGATGAGATCTGTGTGATTGCGGCAGGGTCAGTGGCTGCAGAGAGAATGATGAGATCTGTGTGATTGCGGCAGGGTCAGTGGCTGCAGAGAGAATGATGAGATCTGTGTGATTGCGGCAGGGTCAGTGGCTGCAGAGAGAATGATGAGATCTGTGTGATTGCGGCAGGGTCAGTGGCTGCAGAGAGAATGATGAGATCTGTGTGATTGCGGCAGGGTCAGTGGCTGCAGAGAGAATGATGAGATCTGTGTGATTGCGGCAGGGTCAGTGGCTGCAGAGACAATGATGAGTTCTGTGTGATTGCGGCAGGGTCAGTGGCTGCAGAGAGAATGATGAGATCTTTGTGATTGCGGCAGGGTCAGTGGCTGCAGAGACAATGATGAGATCTGTGTGATTGTGGCAGGGTCAGCGGCAGCAGAGAGAATGATGAGATCTGTGTGATTGCGGCAGGGTCAGCAGCCGCAGAGAGAATGATGAGATCTGTGTGATTGCGGCAGGGTCAGTGGCTGCAGAGACAATGATGAGATCTGTGTGATTGCGGCAGGGTCAGTGGCTGCAGAGAGAATGATGAGATCTGTATGATTGCGGCAGGGTCAGTGGCTGCAGAGACAATGATGAGATCTGTGTGATTGCGGCAGGGTCAGTGGCTGCAGAGACAATGATGAGTTCTGTGTGATTGCGGCAGGGTCAGTGGCTGCAGAGAGAATGATGAGATCTGTGTGATTGCGGCAGGGTCAGTGGCAGCAGAGAGAATGATGAGATCTGTGTGATTGCGGCAGGGTCAGTGGCTGCAGAGAGAATGATGAGATCTGTGTGATTGCGGCAGGGTCAGTGGCTGCAGAGACAATGATGAGATCCGTGTGATTGCGGCAGGGTCAGTGGCTGCAGAGAGAATGATGAGATCTGTGTGATTGCGGCAGGGTCAGTGGCTGCAGAGAGAATGATGAGTTCTGTGTGATTGCGGCAGGGTCATTGGCTGCAGAGAGAATGATGAGATCTGTGTGATTACGGCAGGGTCAGTGGCTGCAGAGAGAATGATGAGATCTGTGTGATTGCGGCAGGGTCAGTGGCTGCAGAGAGAATGATGAGATCTGTGTGATTGCGGCAGGGTCAGTGGCTGCAGAGAGAATGATGAGATCTGTGTGATTGCGGCAGGGTCAGCGGCCGCAGAGAGAATGATGAGATCTGTGTGATTGCGGCAGGGTCAGTGGCTGCAGAGAGAATGATGAGATCTGTGTGATTGCGGCAGGGTCAGTGGCTGCAGAGAGAATGATGAGATCTGTGTGATTGTGGCAGGGTCAGTGGCTGCAGAGAGAATGATGAGATCTGTATGATTGCGGCAGGGTCAGCGGCCGCAGAGAGAATGATGAGATCTGTGTGATTGCGGCAGGGTCAGTGGCTGCAGAGAGAATGATGAGATCTGTGTGATTGCGGCAGGGTCAGTGGCTGCAGAGAGAATGATGAGATCTGTGTGATTGCGGCAGGGTCAGTGGCTGCAGAGAGAATGATGAGATCTGTGTGATTGCGGCAGGGTCAGTGGCTGCAGAGACAATGATGAGTTCTGTGTGATTGCGGCAGGGTCAGTGGCTGCAGAGAGAATGATGAGATCTGTGTGATTGCGGCAGGGTCAGCGGCCGCAGAGAGAATGATGAGATCTGTGTGATTGCGGCAGGGTCAGTGGCTGCAGAGACAATGATGAGTTCTGTGTGATTGCGGCAGGGTCAGTGGCTGCAGAGAGAATGATGAGATCTGTGTGATTGAAGCAGGGTCAGTGGCTGCAGAGGGAATGATGAGATCCGTGTGATTGCCGCAGGGTCGGCGGCCGTAGAGAGAATGATGAGATCTGTGTGATTGCCGCAGGGTCGGCAGCCGCAGAGAGAATGATGAGATCTGTGTGATTGCGGCAGGGTCAGCGGCCGCAGAGGGAATGATGAGATCTGTGTGATTGCGGCAGGGTCAGTGGCTGCAGAGAGAATGATGAGATCCGTGTGATTGCCGCAGGGTCGGCGGCTGCAGACAGAATTATGAGATCTGTGTGATTGTTGCAGGGTCAAGTTACCTCTATCTGACTAATATCCCAGGGGCATTCAGCCAAAAGGTTGCAGATTCCAATGATCCGGCCACAGTCCGAGCTGCCAATCACTGTTAGCACACAGCGCGTTATATGGAGACACCAGAGCGTTCATTCCTCACCTGCCATCATCAGGGAAGAGTAACGATTCTACTGAGACTTCTCCAAGCGCCACCATCGTAGGGAACAATCCACCACTGTCCTGGAGAATATATATAACCACTAATATCCGCCCCCATATACCCACTAATATCCACCCCCTATAAACACTGATATCCACCCCCCTATAAACACTGATATCCACCCCATATACACACTGATATCCACCCCTATATACCCACTAATATCCACCCCATATAACCACTGATATCCACCCCCATATACACTCTGATACCCACCCCATATACCCACTAATATCCACCCCCTATAAACACTGATATCCACCCCCCTATAAACACTGATATCCACCCCCCTATAAACACTGATATCCACCCCATATACACACTGATATCCACCCCTATATACCCACTAATATCCACCCCATATAACCACTGATATCCACCCCCATATACACTCTGATACCCACCCCATATACCCACTAATATCCACCCCCTATAAACACTGATATCCACCCCCCTATAAACACTGATATCCACCCCATATACACACTGATATCCACCCCCATATACCCACTAATATCCACCCCATATACACGCTGATATCCACCCCATATACACACTGATATCCACCCCCATATACCCACTGATATCCACCCCTATATACCCACTAATATCCACCCCATATACCCACTGATATCCACCCCTATATACCCACTAATATCCACCCCATATACCCACTGATATCCACCCCTATATACCCACTGATATCCACCCCTATATACCCACTAATATGCACCCCATATACCCACTGATATCCACCCCTATATACCCACTGATATCCACCCCTATATACCCACTAATATCCACCCCATATACCCACTGATATCCACCCCCATATACACACTGATACCCACCCCTATATACCCACTAATATCCACCCCATATACCCACTGATATCCACCCCCATATACACTCTGATACCCACCCCATATACCCACTGATATCCACCCCCATATACACTCTGATACCCACCCCATATACCCACTGATATCCACCCCTATATACCCACTAATATCCACCCCATATACCCACTGATATCCACCCCTATATACCCACTAATATCCACCCCATATACCCACTGATATCCACCCCTATATACCCACTAATATCCACCCCATATACCCACTGATATCCACCCCTATATACCCACTAATATCCACCCCATATACCCACTGATATCCACCCCCATATACACTCTGATACCCACCCCATATACCCACTGATATCCATCCCCATATACACTCTGATACCCACCCCATATACCCACTGATATCCACCCCTATATACCCACTGATATCCACCCCTATATACCCACTAATATCCACCCCATATACCCACTGATATCCACCCCTATATACCCACTAATATCCACCCCATATACCCACTGATATCCACCCCTATATACCCACTAATATCCACCCCTATATACCCACTAATATCCACCCCATATACCCACTTGTGAAAAAAACAGATTGTATCTTAATTTCCCAGACAAATAAGTTTTTTGCAAACCAAAAGAACTGTTTTTTTATCTGTATATTGGCTTGTGAATTTAAGTGTTTATGTCTGGTGGGTCAAGAAGACAGACTGCCCACTGATATACTATCTAACATACTGTGTAAAGGTACCTGCACACATAACGAGATCGTTAACGAGATCGTTGCAACGTCACGCTTTTTGTGACGTAGCAACGATCCCGCTAACGATCTCGTTATGTGTGACAGCGACCAACGATCAGGCCCCTGCTGGGAGATCGTTGGTCGCTGGGGAATGATCAGGACCTTTTTTTGGTCGCTGATCACCCGCTGTCATCGCTGGATCTGCGTGTGTGACGCCGATCCAGCGATGTGTTCACTTGTAACCAGGGTAAATATCAGGTTACTAAGCGCAGGGCCGCACTTAGTAACCCGATATTTACCCTGGTTACCATTGTAAAAGTAAAAAAAAAAAACACTACATACTCACATTCCGATGTCTGTCACGTCCCTTGCCGTCAGCTTCCCTGCACTGACTGTCAGCGCCGGCCGTAAAGCAGAGCACAGCAGTGACATCACCGCTGTGCTCTGCTTTACGGCCAGGCACTGACACAGTCAGTGCAGGGAAGCTGACGGCGGGGGACGTGACAGACATCGGAATGTGAGTATGTAGTGTTTTTTTTTTTTACTTTTACAATTTCAACGATGCCGAAGTCATTCCCCTGATCATTGGTCGCTGGAGAGAGCTGTCTGTGTGACAGCTCCCCAGCGACCACACAACGACTTACCAACGATCACAGCCAGGTCGGATCGCTGGTCGTGATCGTTGGTAAGTCGTTTAGTGTAACAGTACCTTAAGTCTGTAATAGTGACTGTACATAGGGTGTGTTAAGCTTTGTTTATTGATGTGTGCTGATATGCTAATAGTGCTACTTAATCCCATCACTGATACCTACTGATATCCACCCCATATACATGCTGATATCCACCCCATATACACGCTGATATCCACCCCCATATACACGCTGATATCCACCCCCATATACACACTGATATCCACCCCATATACACACTGATATCCACCCCATATACACACTGATATCCACCCACATATACACACTGATATCCCCCCATATACACACTGATATCCACCCCATACACACACTGATATCCACCCCATATACAAGCTGATATCCACCCCCATATACACACTGATATACACACTGATATCCACCCCATATACACAATGATATCCACCCGCATATACACACTGATATCCACCCCATATACACACTGATATCCACCCCCATATACACACTGATATCCACCCCATATACACGCTGATATCCACCCCATATACACACTGATATCCACCCCATATACACACTGATATCCACCCCATATACACGCTGATTTCCACCCCCATATAAACACTGATATACACACTGATATCCACCCCATATACACACTGATATCCACTCCATATACACACTGATATCCACCCCATATACACACTGATATCCACCCCATATACACACTGATATCCACCCCCATATACACACTGATATCCACCCCATATACACACTGATATCCACCCCATATACACACTGATATCCACCCCCATATACACGCTGATATCCACCCCATATACACACTGATATCCACCCCCATATACACACTGATATCCACCCCCATATACACACTGATATCCACCCCCATATACACACTGATATCCACCCCCATATACACACTGATATCCACCCCATATACACACTGATATCCACCCCCATATACACACTGATATCCACCCCATATACACACTGATATACACACTGATATCCACCCCATATACACACTGATATCCACCCCATATACACACTGATATCCACCCCATATACACACTGACATACACACTGATATCCACCCCATATACACACTGATATCCACCCCATATACACACTGATATACACCCCATATACACACTGATATACACCCCATATACACACTGATATACACACTGATATCCACCCCATATACACACTGATATCCACCCCATATACACACTGATATCCACCCCCATATACACACTGATATCCACCCCCATATACACACTGATATCCACCCCATATACACGCTGATATCCACCCCCATATACACACTGATATACACACTGATATCCACCCCCATACACACACTGATATCCACCCCATATAGACACTGATATCCACCCCACATACACACTGATATCCACACTGATTTCCACCCCACATACACACTGATATCCACACTGATATCCACCCCACATACATACTGATATCCACACTGATATCCACCCCATATACACACTGATATCCACCCCATATACAGACTGATATCTACCCCATATACACGCTGATATCCACCCCATATACAGACTGATATCCACCCCATATACAGACTGATATCCACCCCATATACACACTGATTTCCACCCCATATACACACTGATATCCACCTCATATACACGCTGATATCCACCCCATATACAGAATGATATCCACCCCATATACACACTGATTTCCACCCCATATACACACTGATATCCACCCCATATACACGCTGATATCCACCCCATATACACACTGATATCCACCCCATATACACACTGATATCCATCCCATATACACACTGATATCCACCCCATAGATACACTGATATCCACCCCATATACACACTGATATCCACCCCATATACACGCTGATATCCACCCCATATACACGCTGATATCCACCCCCATATACACACTGATATCCACCCCCATATACACACTGATATCCACCCCATATACACACTGATATCCACCCCATATACACACTGACATCCACCCCATATACACACTGATATCCATCTCATATACACACTGATATCCACCCCCATATACACGCTGATATCCATTCCATATACACGCTGATATCCACCCCCATATACACACTGATATCCACCCCCATATACACACTGATAGCCACCCCATATACACGCTGATATCCACCCCATATACACACTGATATCCACCCCCATATACACACTGATAGCCACCCCATATACACGCTGATATCCACCCCATATACACGCTGATATCCACCCCATATACACACTGATATCCACCCCATATACACACTGATATCCACCCCATATACACACTGATATCCATCCCATGTACACACTGACATCCACCCCATATATACACTGATATCCACCGCATATACACACTGATATCCACCCCCATATACACACTGATATCCACCCCATTTACACGCTGATATCCACCCCCATACACACGCTGATATCCACCCCCATATACACACTGATATCCACCCCCATATACACACTGATATCCACCCCCATATACACACTGATATCCATCTCATATACACACTGATGTCCAACCCCATATACACGCTGATATCCACCCCCATATACACACTGATATCCACCCTCATATACACACTGATATCCACCCCCATATACACACTGATATCCACCCCATATACACACTGATATCCACCCCATATACACACTGATATCCACCCCATATACACACTGATATCCACCCCCATATACACACTGATATCCATCTCATATACACACTGATATCCACCCCCATATACACGCTGATATCCATCCCATATACACGCTGATATCCACCCCATATACACGCTGATATCCACCCCATATACACTCTGATATCCACCCCATATACACACTGATATCCACCCCATATAAACACTGATATCCACCCCGTATACACACTGATATCCTCCCCCATATACACAGTGATATCCACCCCATATACACACTGATATCCACCCTCATATACACACTGATATCCACCCCATATACACACTGATATCCACCCCCATATACACGCTGATATCCACCCCATATACACACTGATATCCACCCCATATACACACTGATATCCACCCCCATATATACACTGATATGCACCCCCATATACACACTGATATCCACCCCATATACACGCTGATATCCACTCCATATACACGCTGATATCCACCCCATATACATGCTGATATCCACCCCATATACACTCTGATATCCACCCCATATACACACTGATATCCACCCCATATAAACACTGATATCCACCCCCGTATACACACTGATATCCTCCCCCATATACACACTGATATCCACCCCATATACACATTGATATCCACCCCCATATACACACTGATATCCACTCCATATACACACTGATATCCACCCCCATATATACACTGATATCCACCCCATATACAAACTGATATCCACCCCATATACACGCTGATATCCACTCCATATAAACACTGATATCCACCCCCGTATACACACTGATATCCTCCCCCATATACACACTGATATCCACCCCATATACACACTGATATCCACCCCCATATACACACTGATATCCACCCCCATATACAAACTGATATCCACCCCATGTACACACTGATATCCACCCCATATAAACACTGATATCCACCCCCGTATACACACTGATATCCTCCCCCATATACACACTGATATCCACCCCATATACACACTGATATCCACCCCCATATACACACTGATATCCACCCCCATATACAAACTGATATCCACCCCATATACACGCTGATATCCACTCCATATACACGCTGATATCCACCCCATATACATGCTGATATCCACCCTATATACACAGTGTTATCCACCCCCATATACACGCTGATACCCACCCCATATACACGCTGATATCCACCCCATATACACGCTGATATCTACCCCATATACACGCTGATATCCACCCCATATACACGCTGATATCCACCCCATATACACACTGATATCCAACCCATAAACATGCTGATATCCACCCCCATATACACGCTGATATCCATCTCATATACACACTGATATCCACACCCATATACATGCTGATATCCATCCCATATACACACTGATATCCACCCCCATATACACAGATATCCACCCCATATACACACTGATATCCACCCCCAAATACACACTGATATCCACCCCATATACACGCTGATATCCACCCCCATAAACACTCTGATATCCACCCCATATACACTCTGATATCCACCCCATATACACACTGATATCCACCCCATATACACACTGATATCCACCCCGTATACACACTGATATCCACCCCATATACACACTGATATCCACCCCATATACAGACTGATTTCCACCCCACATACACACTGATATCCACACTGATATCCACCCCACATACATACTGATATCCACACTGATATCCACCCCATATACACACTGATATCCACCCCATATACAGACTGATATCTACCCCATATACACACTGTTATCCACCCCATAAACAAACTGATATCCACCCCCATATACACGCTGATATCCACCCCATATACAGACTGATATCCACCCCATATACAGACTGATTTCCACCCCATATACACACTGATATCCACCCCATATACACACTGATATCCACCTCATATACACGCTGATATCCACCCCATATACAGACTGATATCCACCCCATATACACACTGATATCCACCCCATATACACACTGATATCCACCCCATATACACACTGATATCCACCCCATATACCCACTGATATCCACCCCATATACACACTGATATCCACCCCATATACACACTGATATCCACCTCATATACACACTGATATCCACCCCATATACACACTGATATCCACCCCATATACACACTGATATCCACCCCCATATACACACTGATATCCACCCCATATACACACTGATATCCATCTCATATACACACTGATATCCACCCCCCTATACACACTGATATCCACCCCATATACACGCTGATATCCACCCCCATAAACACTCTGATATCCACCCCATATACACTCTGATATCCACCCCATATACACACTGATATCCACCCCGTATACACACTGATATCCACCCCGTATACACACTGATATACACCCCATATACACACTGATATCCACCCCATATACACACTGATATCCACCCCATATAAACACTGATATCCACCCCATATACACACTTATATCCACCCCCATATACACACTGATATCCATCTCATATACACGCTGATATCCACCCCCATATACACGCTGATATCCATCCCATATACACGCTGATATCCACCCCCATATACACAGATATCCACCCCATATACACGCTGATATCCACCCCATATACACACTGATATCCACCCCATATACACTCTGATATCCACCCCATATACACTCTGATATCCACCCCATATACACACTGATATCCACCCCATATACACACTGATATCCATCCCATATACAAGCTGATATCCACCCCCATATACACGCTGATATCCATCCCATATACACGCTGATATCCACCCCCATATAAACAGATATCCCCCCCATATACACGCTGATATCCACTCCCATATACACACTGATATCCACCCCATATACACACTGATATCCACCCCATATACACGCTGATATCCACCCCATATACACGCTGATATCCACCCCATATACACGCTGATATCCACCCCATATACACACTGATATCCACCCCATAAACACTCTGATATCCACCCCATAGACACACTGATATCCACCCCATATACACGCTGATATCCATCCCATATACACACTGATATCCACCCCATATATACACTGATATCCACCCCATATACACACTGATATCCACCCCCATATACACGCTGATATCCACCCCATATACACGCTGATATCCACCCCCATATACACGCTGATATCCACCCCATATACACGCTGATATCCACCCCATATACACGCTGATATCCACCCCATATACACGCTGATATCCACCCCATATACACGCTGATATCCACCCCATATACACGCTGATATCCACCCCATATACACGCTGATATCCACCCCCATATACACGCTGATATCCACCCCATATACACACTGATATCCACCCCATATACACGCTGATATCCACTCCATATACACACTGATATCCACCGCCATATACACACTGATATCCACCCCATATACATGCTGATATCCCCCATATACACTCTGATATCCACCCCCATATACACACTGATATCCACCCCATATACACGCTGATATCCACCCCATATACACACTGATATCCACCCCATATACACGCTGATATCCCCCATATACACACTGATATCCACCCCCATATACACACTGATATCCCGCCCATATACACACTGATATCCACCCCCATATACACACTGATATCCATCTCATATACACACTGATATCCACCCCCATATACACACTGATATCCACCCCACATACACACTGATATCCACCCCCATATACACGCTGATATCCACTCCATATACACACTGATATCCACCGCCATATACACACTGATATCCACCCCATATAAACGCTGATATCCCCCATATACACGCTGATATCCACCCCCATATACACACTGATATCCACCCCATATACACGCTGATATCCACCCCATATACACGATGATATCCACCCCATATACACGCTGATATCCACCCCATATACACGCTGATATCCACCCCATATACACGCTGATATCCACCCCATATACACGCTGATATCCAACCCATATACACGCTGATATCCACCCCATATACATGCTGATATCCACCCCATATACACGCTGATATCCACCCCATATACACACTGATATCCACCCCATATACACCCTGATATCCACCCCATATACACGCTGATATCCACCCCATATACACACTGTTATCCACCCCATATACACACTGATATCCACCCCATATACACACTGATATCCACCCCATATACACATTGATATCCACCCCATATACACACTGATATCCACCCCCATATACACGCTGACATCCACCCCATATACACTGATATCCACCCCCATATACACGCTGATATCCACCCCCATATACACATTGATATCCACCCCATATACACACTGATATCCACCCCCATATACACGCTGATATCCACCCCACATACACGCTGATATCCACCCCATATACACACTGATATCCACCCCATATACACACTGTTATCCACCCCATATACATATTGATATCCACCCCATATACACACTGATATCCACCCCATATACACGCTGATATCCACCCCCATATACACGCTGATATCCACTCCCATATACACGTTGATATCCACCCCATATACACGCTGATATCAACCCCATATACACGCTGATATCCACCCCCATATACACGCTGATATCCACCCCATATACATACTGATATCCACCCCCATATACACGCTGATATCCACCCCCATATACACACTGATATCCACCCCCATATACACACTGATATCCACCCCATATACACACTGATATCCACCCCATATACATACTGATATCCACCCCCATATACACGCTGATATCCACCCCATATACATACTGATATCCACCCCCATATACACGCTGATATCCACCATATATACACACTGATATCTACCCCCATATACACACTGATATCCACCCCCATATACACGCTGATATCCACCCCATATACATACTGATATCCACCCCCATATACACGCTGATATCCACCCCATATACACAGATATCCACCCCCATATACACACTGATATCCACCCCCATATACACACTGATATCCACCCCCATATACACACTGATATCCACCCCCATATACACTCTGATATCCACCCCCATATACACACTGATATCCACCCCCATATACACTCTGATATCCACCCCCATATACACACTGATATCCACCCCCATATACACACTGATATCCACCCCCATATACACACTGATATCCACCCCATATACACACTGATATCCACCCCCATATACACGCTGATATCCACCCCATATACACACTGATATCCACCCCCATATACACAGATATCCACCCCCATATACACACTGATATCCACCCCATATACACGCTGATATCCACCCCCATATACACGCTGATATCCACCCCATATACACACTGATATCCACCCCATATACACGCTGATATCCACCCCATATACACACTGATATCCACCCCATATACACATTGATATCCACCCCATATACACACTGATATCCACCCCCATATACACACTGATATCCACCCCATATACACACTGATATCCACCCCATATACACATTGATATCCACCCCATATACACACTGATATCCACCCCCATATACACATTGATATCCACCCCATATACACACTGATATCCACCCCATATACACGCTGATATCCACCCCCATATACACGCTGATATCCACCCCATATACACACTGATATCCACCCCATATACACACTGTTATCCACCCCCATATACACACTGATATCTACCCCCATATACACACTGATATCTACCCCATATACAAACTGATATCCACCCCATATACACACTGATATCCACCCCATACACACTGATATCCACCCCATATACACACTGATATCCACCCCATATACACACTGATATCCACCCCATATACACACTGATATCCACCCCATATACACACTGATATCCACCCCATATACACACTGATATCCACCCCCATATACACACTGATATCCACCCCCATATACACACTGATATCCACCCCATATACACACTGATATCCACCCCCATATACACGCTGATATCCACCCCATATACACACTGATATCCACCCCCATATACACAGATATCCACCCCCATATACACACTGATATCCACCCCATATACACGCTGATATCCACCCCCATATACACGCTGATATCCAACCCATATACACACTGATATCCACCCCATATACACGCTGATATCCACCCCATATACACACTGATATCCACCCCATATACACATTGATATCCACCCCATATACACACTGATATCCACCCCCATATACACACTGATATCCACCCCATATACACACTGATATCCACCCCATATACACATTGATATCCACCCCATATACACACTGATATCCACCCCCATATACACATTGATATCCACCCCATATACACACTGATATCCACCCCATACACACGCTGATATCCACCCCCATATACACGCTGATATCCACCCCATATACACACTGATATCCACCCCCATATACACACTGATATCCACCCCCATATACACACTGATATCCACCCCCATATACACACTGATATCCACCCCCATATACACTCTGATATCCACCCCCATATACACACTGATATCCACCCCCATATACACACTGATATCCACCCCCATATACACTCTGATATCCACCCCCATATACACACTGATATCCACCCCCATATACACTCTGATATCCACCCCCATATACACACTGATATCCACCCCCATATACACACTGATATCCACCCCCATATACACACTGATATCCACCCCATATACACACTGATATCCACCCCATATACACGCTGATATCCACCCCCATATACACGCTGATATCCACTCCCATATACACGTTGATATCCACCCCATATACACGCTGATATCAACCCCATATACACGCTGATATCCACCCCCATATACACGCTGATATCCACCCCATATACACACTGATATCCACCCCCATATACACGCTGATATCCACCCCCATATACACACTGATATCCACCCCCATATACACACTGATATCCACCCCATATACACACTGATATCCACCCCATATACATACTGATATCCACCCCCATATACACGCTGATATCCACCCCATATACATACTGATATCCACCCCCATATACACGCTGATATCCACCATATATACACACTGATATCCACCCCCATATACACACTGATATCCACCCCCATATACACGCTGATATCCACCCCATATACATACTGATATCCACCCCCATATACACGCTGATATCCACCCCATATACACAGATATCCACCCCCATATACACACTGATATCCACCCCCATATACACGCTGATATCCACCCCCATATACACACTGATATCCACCCCATATACACACTGATATCCACCCCATATACACGCTGATATCCACCCCCATATACACGCTGATATCCACTCCCATATACACGTTGATATCCACCCCATATACACGCTGATATCAACCCCATATACACGCTGATATCCACCCCCATATACACGCTGATATCCACCCCATATACATACTGATATCCACCCCCATATACACGCTGATATCCACCCCCATATACACACTGATATCCACCCCCATATACACACTGATATCCACCCCATATACACACTGATATCCACCCCATATACATACTGATATCCACCCCCATATACACGCTGATATCCACCCCATATACATACTGATATCCACCCCCATATACACGCTGATATCCACCATATATACACACTGATATCCACCCCCATATACACACTGATATCCACCCCCATATACACGCTGATATCCACCCCATATACATACTGATATCCACCCCCATATACACGCTGATATCCACCCCATATACACAGATATCCACCCCCATATACACACTGATATCCACCCCCATATACACACTGATATCCACCCCCATATACACACTGATATCCACCCCCATATACACTCTGATATCCACCCCCATATACACACTGATATCCACCCCCATATACACTCTGATATCCACCCCCATATACACACTGATATCCACCCCCATATACACACTGATATCCACCCCCATATACACACTGATATCCACCCCATATACACACTGATATCCACCCCCATATACACACTGATATCCACCCCATATACACACTGATATCCACCCCCATATACACAGATATCCACCCCCATATACACACTGATATCCACCCCATATACACGCTGATATCCACCCCCATATACACGCTGATATCCACCCCATATACACACTGATATCCACCCCATATACACGCTGATATCCACCCCATATACACACTGATATCCACCCCATATACACATTGATATCCACCCCATATACACACTGATATCCACCCCCATATACACACTGATATCCACCCCATATACACACTGATATCCACCCCATATACACATTGATATCCACCCCATATACACACTGATATCCACCCCCATATACACATTGATATCCACCCCATATACACACTGATATCCACCCCATATACACACTGATATCCACCCCCATATACACACTGATATCCACCCCATATACACACTGATATCCACCCCATATACACACTGTTATCCACCCCCATATACACACTGATATCTACCCCCATATACACACTGATATCTACCCCATATACAAACTGATATCCACCCCATATACACACTGATATCCACCCCATACACACTGATATCCACCCCATATACACACTGATATCCACCCCATATACACACTGATATCCACCCCATATACACACTGATATCCACCCCATATACACACTGATATCCACCCCATATACACACTGATATCCACCCCCATATACACACTGATATCCACCCCCATATACACACTGATATCCACCCCATATACACACTGATATCCACCCCCATATACACGCTGATATCCACCCCATATACACACTGATATCCACCCCCATATACACAGATATCCACCCCCATATACACACTGATATCCTCCCCATATACACGCTGATATCCACCCCCATATACACGCTGATATCCACCCCATATACACACTGATATCCACCCCATATACACATTGATATCCACCCCATATACACACTGATATCCACCCCCATATACACACTGATATCCACCCCATATACACACTGATATCCACCCCATATACACATTGATATCCACCCCATATACACACTGATATCCACCCCCATATACACATTGATATCCACCCCATATACACACTGATATCCACCCCATATACACGCTGATATCCACCCCCATATACACGCTGATATCCACCCCATATACACACTGATATCCACCCCATATACACGCTGATATCCACCCCCATATACACACTGATATCCACCCCCATATACACACTGATATCCACCCCCATATACACACTGATATCCACCCCCATATACACACTGATATCCACCCCCATATACACTCTGATATCCACCCCCATATACACACTGATATCCACCCCCATATACACTCTGATATCCACCCCCATATACACACTGATATCCACCCCCATATACACACTGATATCCACCCCCATATACACACTGATATCCACCCCATATACACACTGATATCCACCCCCATATACACGCTGATATCCACCCCATATACACACTGATATCCACCCCCATATACACAGATATCCACCCCCATATACACACTGATATCCACCCCATATACACGCTGATATCCACCCCCATATACACGCTGATATCCACCCCATATACACCCTGATATCCACCCCATATACACATTGATATCCACCCCATATACACACTGATATCCACCCCCATATACACACTGATATCCACCCCATATACACACTGATATCCACCCCATATACACATTGATATCCACCCCATATACACACTGATATCCACCCCCATATACACATTGATATCCACCCCATATACACACTGATATCCACCCCATATACACGCTGATATCCACCCCCATATACACGCTGATATCCACCCCATATACACACTGATATCCACCCCATATACACACTGTTATCCACCCCCATATACACACTGATATCTACCCCCATATACACACTGATATCTACCCCATATACAAACTGATATCCACCCCATATACACACTGATATCCACCCCATACACACTGATATCCACCCCATATACACACTGATATCCACCCCATATACACACTGATATCCACCCCATATACACACTGATATCCACCCCATATACACACTGATATCCACCCCATATACACACTGATATCCACCCCCATATACACACTGATATCCACCCCCATATACACACTGATATCCACCCCATATACACACTGATATCCACCCCCATATACACGCTGATATCCACCCCATATACACACTGATATCCACCCCCATATACACAGATATCCACCCCCATATACACACTGATATCCACCCCATATACACGCTGATATCCACCCCCATATACACGCTGATATCCACCCCATATACACACTGATATCCACCCCATATACACGCTGATATCCACCCCATATACTCACTGATATCCACCCCATATACACATTGATATCCACCCCATATACACACTGATATCCACCCCCATATACACACTGATATCCACCCCATATACACACTGATATCCACCCCATATACACATTGATATCCACCCCATATACACACTGATATCCACCCCCATATACACATTGATATCCACCCCATATACACACTGATATCCACCCCATATACACGCTGATATCCACCCCCATATACACGCTGATATCCACCCCCATATACACACTGATATCCACCCCATATACACACTGATATCCACCCCCATATACACTCTGATATCCACCCCGTATACACACTGATATCCTCCCCCATATACACACTGATATCCACCCCCATATACACTCTGATATCCACCCCATATACACACTGATATCCACCCCCATATACACACTGATATCCACCCCATATACACACTGATATCCTCCCCCATATACACACTGATATCCTCCCCCATATACACACTGATATCCACCCCCATATACACTCTGATATCCACCCCATATACACACTGATATCCACCCCCATATACACACTGATATCCACCCCATATACACACTGATATCCACCCCATATACACACTGATATCCACCCCCATATACACACTGATATCCACCCCATATACACACTGATATCCACCCCCATATACACTCTGATATCCACCCCATATACACACTGATATCCACCCCCATATACACACTGATATCCACCCCATATACACACTGATATCCACCCCATATACACACTGATATCCACCCCCATATACACACTGATATCCACCCCATATACACACTGATATCCACACCATATACACACTGATATCCTCCCCCATATACACGCTGATATCCACCCCCATATACACGCTGATATCCACCCCATATACACACTGATATCCACCCCATATACACGCTGATATCCACCCCATATACACACTGATATCCACCCCATATACACACTGATATCCACCCCATATACACACTGATATCCACCCCATATACACGCTGATATCCATCCCATATACACACTGATATCCACCCCATATACACGCTGATATCCATCCCATATACACACTGATATCCACCCCCATATACACACTGATATCCACCCCCATATACACACTGATATCCACCCCATATACACGCTGATATCCACCCCCATATACACGCTGATATCCACCCCATATACACACTGATATCCACCCCATATACACGCTGATATCCACCCCATATACACACTGATATCCACCCCATATACACACTGATATCCACCCCATATACACACTGATATCCACCCCCATATACACACTGATATCCACCCCATATACACACTGATATCCACCCCATATACACACTGATATCCACCCCATATACACGCTGATATCCATCCCATATACACACTGATATCCACCCCATATACACACTGATATCCACCCCCGTACCTTCCTATGCCCATATTCACATGCACCCACTGTCACCCAGATGCACCCACCAGTGTCCGTGTGTCATGCATGTAGTACCCCCACACCAGCAGATCTCAGTGGTCGTCCCCCCATCCCCGATTCACTTCACATTAATCACACATGGACACAATGTGGAGAAACCTTCTGTGCTTTGTTTTCTGCGTTTCTCTTCCGGTTGTGAGGGGCCTAAATATATTTTCATTATTTCAACAAGAAAACCTCCCGAGGAGGGCAGATAAATGAGGCGCTGTGTGCCCCCCAATACTGCAGCCATCGCCGGATCTGGGGAAATGACGGGAGCAGATCGTGATGTGACAAAGCCGCAGAGTCCGGCTGATCCGGCGTCACTCGTCCAAGATTCTGCCGGACACAAGGCCAGTCCTGAAGAAGGACAATTCATCAGGAACCGTCCCCGTGGGCTCCCGCTGTCCTCAGCAAACTGTCACAATCGCTCAGTTTACAGTTTATTTCCAGATAAAACTTTTATTTACAATTTTCATGTTTTTTTACCTTTTTCTTATACAGCTCTGGCAAAAATGAAGAGGCCGCTGCAAAATGTTCAGTTTGTCTGATTTCTCTCTTTATATATTTGAGTAAAATGTAAATTGTTCTTTTATTTTATAACCTACTGATAACATGTCTCCGAAGTTCCAAGCAATACATTTTGTATTTATTTTTTTTTGAAAAGGAGAAATAGTCAAAATTAAAAAACCACAGTGCTTGCAGACCTCAAATAATGCAAAGAAAAAACAAGTTCATAATCATTTAGAAACAACAATACTAATGTTTTACCTCAGGAAGAATTCAGAAATCAATATTGTGTGGAATAACCATGATTGTTAATCCCGGCTTTCCGGCGTCTCGGCAGCTTTCCACCAGTCTCTCGCTCTGCTCCTGGGTGACCTTATGCCTCTCCTGGTACAGTAATGTCAGCAGTTCTTCTTTGCTTGATGGCTTGTGACTCTCCATCATCCTCCTGATTATATTCCAGAGGTTTTCAGTGGGTTCAGGTCTGGAGATTGGGCGGCCATGACAGGGAAATGATGTGGTGGTCTCTTCATTTTTTCTTTCCTTGTAAAATCTTTCAGATTGTTTTATTTATTTTTCTTTGCTTATTTGTATCATCTTTGATTGTCTCTGAGGTCGTCTTCTTTCCGGGTGTGATTCTGCCCCAGGATTGATTCCCATTTTTCCTCTCTTTGTATGCCTGTGGCGGTGCCGCCTGTCTCCTCTGCGGTGTAATCCTGTGCTCCGGGAATCGCTCGCTGCTTCGGTCCCTTCCTCCTCTTTCCGGGTGTGACTCTGCCCCAGGATTGATTCCCATTTTTGCTCTCTTTGTATGCCTGTGGCGGTGCCGCCTGTCTCCTCTGCGGTGTAATCCTGTGCTCCGGGAATCGCTCGCTGCTTCGGTCCCTTCCTCTTCTTTCCGGGTGTGACTCTGCCCCAGGATTGATTCCCATTTTTGCTGTTTCCCCCTTTGTATGTTGCTGCCTGTGGCGGTGCCGCCTGTCTCCTCTGCGGTGTAATCCTGTGCTCCGGGAATCGCTCGCTGCTTCGGTCCCTTCCTCTTCTTTCCGGGTGTGACTCTGCCCCAGGATTGATTCCCATTTTTGCTCCCTTTCCCCCTTTGTATGTTGCTGCCTGTGGCGGTGCCGCCTGTCTCCTCTGCGGTGTAATCCTGTGCTCTGGGAATCGCTCGCTGCTTCGGTCCCTTCCTCTTCTTTCTGGGTGTGACTCTGCCCCAGGATTGATTCCCATTTTTGCTCTCTTTGTATGCCTGTGGCGGTGCCGCCTGTCTCCTCTGCGGTGTAATCCTGTGCTCCAGGAATCGCTCGCTGCTTCGGTCCCTTCCTCTTCTTTCCGGGTGTGACTCTGCCCCAGGATTGATTCCTATTTTTGCTCTCTTTGTATGCCTGTGGCGGTGCCGCCTGTCTCCTCTGCGGTGTAATCCTGTGCTCCGGGAATCGCTCGCTGCTTCGGTCCCTTCCTCTTCTTTCCGGGTGTGACTCTGCCCCAGGATTGATTCCCATTTTTGCTCTCTTTGTATGCCTGTGGCGGTGCCGCCTGTCTCCTCTGCGGTGTAATCCTGTGCTCCGGGAATCGCTCGCTGCTTCGGTCCCTTCCTCTTCTTTCCGGGTGTGACTCTGCCCCAGGATTGATTCCCATTTTTGCTCTCTTTGTATGCCTGTGGCGGTGCCGCCTGTCTCCTCTGCGGTGTAATCCTGTGCTCCGGGAATCGCTCGCTGCTTCGGTCCCTTCCTCTTCTTTCCGGGTGTGACTCTGCCCCAGGATTGATTCCCATTTTTGCTCTGTTTCCCCCTTTGTATGTTGCTGCCTGTGGCGGTGCCGCCTGTCTCCTCTGCGGTGTAATCCTGTGCTCCGGGAATCGCTCGCTGCTTCGGTCCCTTCCTCTTCTTTCCAGGTGTGACTCTGCCCCAGGATTGATTCCCATTTTTGCTCTGTTTCCCCCTTTGTATGTTGCTGCCTGTGGCGGTGCCGCCTGTCTCCTCTGCGGTGTAATCCTGTGCTTCGGGAATTGCTCGCTGCTTCGGTCCCTTCCTCTTCTTTCCGGGTGTGACTCTGCCCCAGGATTGATTCCCATTTTTGCTTTGTTTCCCCCTTTGTATGTTGCTGCCTGTGGCGGTGCCGCCTGTCTCCTCTGCGGTGTAATCCTGTGCTCCGGGAATCACTCGCTGCTTGGTCCCTTCCTCTTCTTTCCGGGTGTGACTCTGCCCCAGGATTGATTCCCATTTTTGCTCTCTTTGTATGCCTGTGGCGGTGCCGCCTGTCTCCTCTGCGGTGTAATCCTGTGCTCCGGGAATCGCTCGCTGCTTTGGTCCCTTCCTCTTCTTTCCGGGTGTGACTCTGCCCCAGGATTGATTCCCATTTTTACTCTGTTTCCCCCTTTGTATGTTGCTGCCTGTGGCGGTGCCGCCTGTCTCCTCTGTGGTGTAATCCTGTGCTTCGTGAATCGCTCGCTGCTTCGGTCCCTTCCTCTTCTTTCCAGGTGTGACTCTGCCCCAGGATTGATTCCCATTTTTGCTCTGTTTCCCCCATTGTATGTTGCTGCCTGTGGCGGTGCCGCCTGTCTCCTCTGCGGTGTAATTCTGTGCCCCGGGAATCGCTCGCTGCTTCGGTCCCTTCCTCCTCTTTCCGGGTGTGACTCTGCCCCAGGATTGATTCCCATTTTTGCTCCGTTTCCCCCTTTGTATGTTGCTGCCTGTGGCGGTGCCGCCTGTCTCCTCTGCGATGTAATCCTGTGCTCCGGGAATCACTCGCTGCTTCGGTCCCTTCCTCGTCTTTCCGGGTGTGACTCTGCCCCAGGATTGATTCCCATTTTTGCTCTCTTTGTATGCCTGTGGCGGTGCCACCTGTCTCCTCTGCGGTGTAATCCTGTGCTCCGGGAATCGCTCGCTGCTTTGGTCCCTTCCTCGTCTTTCCGGGTGTGACTCTGCCCCAGGATTGATTCCAATTTTTGCTCCATTTCCCCCTTTGTATGTTGCTGCCTGTGGCGGTGCCGCCTGTCTCCTCTGCGGTGTAATCCTGTGCCCCGGGAATCGCTCGCTGCTTTGGTCCCTTCCTCGTCTTTCCGGGTGTGACTCTGCCCCAGGATTGATTCCCATTTTTGCTCCGTTTCCCCCTTTGTATGTTGCTGCCTGTGGCGGTGCCGCCTGTCTCCTCTGCGGTGTAATCCTGTGCTCCGGGAATCACTCGCTGCTTCGGTCCCTTCCTCGTCTTTCCGGGTGTGACTCTGCCCCAGGATTGATTCCCATTTTTGCTCCCTTTCCCCCTTTGTATGTTGCTGCCTGTGGCGGTGCCGCCTGTCTCCTCTGCGGTGTAATCCTGTGCTCCGGGAATCGCTCGCTGCTTCGGTCCCTTCCTCTTCTTTCCGGGTGTGACTCTGCCCCAGGATTGATTCCCATTTTTGCTGTTTCCCCCTTTGTATGTTGCTGCCTGTGGCGGTGCCGCCTGTCCCCTCTGCGGTGTAATCCTGTGCTCCGGGAATCGCTCGCTGCTTCGGTCCCTTCCTCTTCTTTCCGGGTGTGACTCTGCCCCAGGATTGATTCCCATTTTTGCTCCCTTTCCCCCTTTGTATGTTGCTGCCTGTGGCGGTGCCGCCTGTCTCCTCTGCAGTGTAATCCTGTGCTCCGGGAATCGCTCGCTGCTTCGGTCCCTTCCTCTTCTTTCCGGGTGTGACTCTGCCCCAGGATTGATTCCCATTTTTGCTGTTTCCCCCTTTGTATGTTGCTGCCTGTGGCGGTGCCGCCTGTCTCCTCTGCAGTGTAATCCTGTGCTCCGGGAATCACTCGCTGCTTCGGTCCCTTCCTCGTCTTTCCAGGTGTGACTCTGCCCCAGGATTGATTCCCATTTTTGCTCCCTTTCCCCCTTTGTATGTTGCTGCCTGTGGCGGTGCCGCCTGTCTCCTCTGCAGTGTAATCCTGTGCTCCGGGAATCGCTCGCTGCTTCGGTCCCTTCCTCTTCTTTCCGGGTGTGACTCTGCCCCAGGATTGATTCCCATTTTTGCTGTTTCCCCCTTTGTATGTTGCTGCCTGTGGCGGTGCCGCCTGTCTCCTCTGCAGTGTAATCCTGTGCTCCGGGAATCGCTCGCTGCTTCGGTCCCTTCCTCGTCTTTCCGGGTGTGACTCTGCCCCAGGATTGATTCCCATTTTTGCTCCCTTTCCCCCTTTGTATGTTGCTGCCTGTGGCGGTGCCGCCTGTCTCCTCTGTGGTGTAATCCTGTGCTCCGGGAATCGCTCGCTGCTTCGGTCCCTTCCTCTTCTTTCCGGGTGTGACTCTGCCCCAGGATTGATTCCCATTTTTGCTCTCTTTGTATGTCTGTGGCGGTGCCGCCTGTCTCCTCTGCGGTGTAATCCTGTGCTCCGGGAATCGCTCGCTGCTTCGGTCCCTTCCTCTTCTTTCCGTGTGAGACTCTGCCCCAGGATTGATTCCCAATTTTGCTCTCTTTGTATGTCTGTGGCGGTGCCGCCTGTCTCCTCTGCGGTGTAATCCTGTGCTCCGGGAATCGCTCGCTGCTTCGGTCCCTTCCTCTTCTTTCCTGGTGTGACTCTGCCCCAGGATTGATTCCCATTTTTGCTCTGTTTCCCCCTTTGTATGTTGCTGCCTGTGGCGGTGCCGCCTGTCTCCTCTGCGGTATAATCCTGTGCTCCGGGAATCGCTCGCTGCTTCGGTCCCTTCCTCTTCTTTCCGGGTGTGACTCTGCCCCAGGATTGATTCCCATTTTTGCTGTTTCCCCCTTTGTATGTTGCTGCCTGTGGCGGTGCCGCCTGTCCCCTCTGCGGTGTAATCCTGTGCTCCGGGAATCGCTCGCTGCTTCGGTCCCTTCCTCGTCTTTCATACGTATTCCCTTTTCCTTCGTTCGCAGTCTGATCAGATCTCCCGCACGCTCCTTGTCTTTTTTCTCCTTTGCTTCCCCGGCACAGTTTGCTTTTTATCTTTCCCTATTTTTAATGTTTCTTTGTCATTTTTTTTGCACTTTATTTTTATCACTTTCTGCAGTTTGTATATTTTTTATGTTGTTGGTTTCCCATTTATTTTACCTTTAGATTCGTTATTTTTCATGCCGTATTATTCCTGAGCTCTATCGCAGCACATTTTGCATTCACATTTGTTTCGATGTGAATTGATTTTTTGCACAATTTGACCTTTTCGATTTATTTCACTCCCTGTCTCGCCGTTGTCGCGGTGCCATCGCCTCTTCCTCTCTCCACATGGGCGTCCTGCCTCCAGGATTTTGTCCCATTTTGGGGGCTTCTCTGGGGGCCGCTATATGAGCAGCTGATTGCGGGCTGTTGCAGCGGCGTTAGTGGCGGCTTTGGTGGCAGGGTGCTGCCGGCCGCTGGCACCGCACACAACATATTGTTCACAGGTTTCTCGGCGGTTCTTCAGCTCGCACATAAAGGAGCCTTGTCTTGTGGAGGGCGCTCAGTTCTGCGAGGAGGGGGACAGTGCGCCATTCATGGAGGGGCCACACACACATCGCTCGGCTCTTCACGTCTATTCACACTTAGAAAGAAAAGGAAAAATGTTTTAACTAATGATGTTAAATGCTTTGCCAAAGGTCCCGGCAGGTCAGTTACACAAGGGCCGTTCCTGCCTAATTAGGGCTCTTGTGTCACTTGTGACAAGTGGGGAAGTGACAGGGTGAATGGGCCGCACAGACGGGGTTGGGCCGGTCATGTTTTGTCAGCCGTCCAGGTGTTGTCTCAATGGGAATTCTCCGGTTCGGAGCTCTCTGGGATCTCACCGGCCTCCATCTCCGGCCCGTCCTGCCCGGGTCACGGGGAATTAGCCCACATTTTTCTGATGTTTTGGAGGGGGCTGGCTCACTCCCCGGATGTATAAGCGGAGCGAGTGGTCACGGATGTGCTGAGCGCGCCATCTAAGGGTGAGGAGAGGCGGCCACGACAGCACTCCGACTATACTGTGTATCCTGGGGACCCCGGTATAGAAAACACAGGGAGATGGAGGCTGCAGTCATGGCTGAAACTCTTCAAATGGTTCCAGAAAATGAAGTATTTCTCCCAGAAAATGATTGCAATGTCACACGTCTTCTTATACACAGGTTAATTTCCTTTCTGTGTACTGGAACAACACAAAAAAAACAGATAATAAAGGCAAATTGGAGATAATTTCACACAAAACCCACCAAAAATGGGCCGGATAAAATTATTGGCACTTTTCAAAAATTGTGGGTAAATAACTTTGTTTCCAGCATGTGATGCTTGTTCACATTCACCTGTGGCAAGTGACAGGTGTGGGCAATATGAAAATCAAAACTGAAAAAAATCATAGTAGATCATCTCGCCAATTAGCTTGTCGTAGTAGAAGTGCAGTACTCAGGCGCGACGCACAGATCCAGTTTGATCAGCTGCACATTGTACAAAGTGAACGAAGAAGTGATCCTGCCGGAGCTCAGGCTTTCTTTTAACAGCTAAACTTAACATTTATTGAAGTGTAAAAAAACTCCAAAGATGCAGGCGATGTAGTGTGAAATGCTGCAGGACCTTCACATTGCGACCCGTAGTCAAGGCTGCCGGATATCAGAGAACATAGAGGTCAGACATGTAATGACTGGGGCGAGGTCAGGTACGATGCGGTGTCCCCGCAGACCGGTGTCAGCAGTGCGCGTACGGAACTGGATCTTACACCACACTTGAATAAATGTGACGTTTTACTTCTTCGTTGATTTTTGTAAATATGAAAATCACCCCAGGAACCAGATATAAAGGGGAGACGTTGGCTTGATCTTTACACTGTGTGTCCGTGTGTACGACACTGAGCATGGAGAACAGAACGAGGAGAAGAGGACCGTCCGAGGACTCGAGAACCAAAATTATCAAACAACATCATCACCAGTCTCAAGGGCACAAGTCCATCTCCAGGGATCTTGAGGTTCCTCTGTCTGCGATGCACAACATAGAAGAAGTTTACAACCCCGACACTGCAGCCAATCTCCGGCAGAGAGAAAGTGATGGAAGGTCACAATGCAGGATAGTCCGGATGGTGGGTAAGCCTCGATCAAGGTCCAAAGAAATTCAAGACTTCCCGCAGACTCGGAGGCCACAGTGTCAGCACCAACTATCTGCCCACATGTGAATGAAATTAAACGCTATGGCAGGAGACCCCGGAGGACCCCACTGCTGACACAGAAACATGAAGAAGCGAGACTGCAGATTGACGCAATGTAAGTAACTCAAAATCCTTCTGGGAAAGCGTATTGTGGACAGATGAGACCAAGATGGAGCTTTTTGGTAAAGCACATCATTCTACTGTTCACCAAGAACAGAATGAGGCTACAAAGACAAGAGCACAGTACCTACAGTCAGACATGGTGGAGGGTCGCAGATGTTTTGGGGTTGTTGTGCTGCCTCTGGCACTGGGCGCCTTGATTTTGTGCAAGGAATCATGAAATCTGATGACGACCAAAGGATTCTAGTGCCCAGTGTCAGAAAGCTGGGTTTGCCCCCTGGGTCATGGGTCTTAGAGCAGAGCAATGACCCCAATCATACTTTAAGAAGCTTCCAGAAAAGGAAGGAAAAAAAGCGCTGGCGAGTTCTCAAGTGTCAGCGATGCGTCCGGATCTGAATCCCATTGATCACCTGTGGAGAGATATTGAGGGCGCCAATAATTTTATCCTGACAATTTTGGGGGATTTGTGTGAAATTATGTCCAATTTGCCTTTTTCTCTCTGCTGTTATTGTGCTGTTCCAGAAAGGAAATAAACGTGTGGAACATTAAGGGTGTGAACACGACCAACCATGGCAATAGAGGGGGGACCGACTGCAGAAACATCTACTCTCATCCTCCAGTCACCTCCAGAGCTGCACTCACTATTCTGCAGAAACATCTACTCATATCCTCCAGTCCCCTCCAGAGCTGCGGTCACTATTCTGCTGTTATATCGTGTCTTATCCTCCAGTCACCTCCAGAGCTGCACTCACTATTCTGCAGAAACATCTACTCATATCCTCCAGTCCCCTCCAGAGCTGCGGTCACTATTCTGCTGTTACATCGTGTCTTATCCTCCAGTCACCTCCAGAGCTGCACTCACTATTCTGCTGTTACATCGTGTCTTATCCTCCAGTCACCTCCAGAGCTGCACTCACTATTCTGCTGTTACATCGTGTCTTATCCTCCAGTCACCTCCAGAGCTGCACTCACTATTCTGCAGAAACATCTACTCATATCATCCAGTCCCCTCCAGAGCTGCGGTCACTATTCTGCTGTTATATCGTGTCTTATCCTCCAGTCACCTCAAGAGCTGCGGTCACTATTCTGCAGAAACATCTACTCATATCCTCCAGTCCCCTCCAGAGCTGCACTCACTATTCTGCTGTTACATCGTGTCTTATCCTCCAGTCACCTCCAGAGCTGCACTCACTATTCTGCAGAAACATCTACTCATATCCTCCAGTCCCCTCCAGAGCTGCGGTCACTATTCTGCTGTTATATCGTGTCTTATCCTCCAGTCACCTCCAGAGCTGCGGTCACTATTCTGCAGAAACATCTACTCATATCCTCCAGTCACCTCCAGAGCTGCACTCACTATTCTGCTGTTACATCGTGTCTTATCCTCCAGTCACCTCCAGAGCTGCACTCACTATTCTGCTGTTACATCGTGTCTTATCCTCCAGTCACCTCCAGAGCTGCACTCACTATTTTGCAGAAACATCTACTCATATCATCCAGTCCCCTCCAGAGCTGCGGTCACTATTCTGCTGTTACATCGTGTCTCATCCTCCAGTCACCTCCAGAGCTGCACTCACTATTCTGCAGAAACATCTACTCATATCCTCCAGTCCCCTCCAGAGCTGCGGTCACTATTCTGCTGTTATATCGTGTCTTATCCTCCAGTCACCTCCAGAGCTGCACTCACTAGTCTGCTGTTACATCGTGTCTTATCCTCCAGTCACCTCCAGAGCTGCGGTCACTATTCTGCAGAAACATCTACTCATATCATCCAGTCCCCTCCAGAGCTGCGGTCACTATTCTGCTGTTACATCGTGTCTTATCCTCCAGTCCCCTCCAGAGCTGCGGTCACTATTCTGCTGTTACATCGTGTCTCATCCTCCAGTCCCCTCCAGAGCTGCACTCACTATTCTGCTGTTACATTGTGCTACATAATCTATAGATGAACACTAATTAGCGCCCAGGTTGGCCAATATAACAGCCGGCGTCCTCCATTGTCGGGTCCCTGCCCTGATCTGCCCCCTCTCTGGCAGGAATGGACCGTGCACCGGTGGCTGATGGGAGTCGTAGTGCTCCATACAATGGATAGCCACATTCCCCAGCATTCCCCATCGTCTACGGCAGTCATGCAGATTCACTGAGGATGTGCTGCCACCTGCTGGACACAGGCAGTACAGCGGCAGCTCTCACCCAGGAACTTTCTACAGGAAAAGCTTCTTCTTTGTGGAATTTTTTGTTTCTTGATTTTTTTTCGAGGTTTTGCAGAGAAATACTGAACATGTGACAAAGTGGATAATGTAGAAATGAAGTTCAGGTTCTGGAGGAGGATTTCAGAGTGGACCCCTGAGAACTCGGTCCAAGACCTCATCCACAAAGCTGCGAGGACCAACGCGGCGCACTACAACTCCCAGCAGGACGTCTCCAGCATCATAATGAACCTTTCATGAAGATGGAGAAAGCTGGGCGGCTGCAGTAGTCACTCAGCACCATATGTCTGTAGCTGCACAGCAGTATAGGGGCCCGGTGACCCCTGATCTCAGGCAGACAGGTCCCCTCTGCGATTTCTCCGCCGCGGTCTGAACAGCGCTCACAGCTGAAGGTTTGTTACATTCAATGTTCCCTCCAGACTGTGGAAAGGAAACAGTTAATGGGGAATAAGTGGCTGCGAGTTAACCCTATCACATCCAGGGCGCACAGAGGCTACAATGTACAACCCTCCCTGACCTCTAGACTGATACATTGTAACAAAGCCTCAGCTGAGAGAAGTCAGGAATACTTCACAAGAAACAATCGACTGGAAGTAGGGCTGTGTTCACACGTGGCTGCGAGTGCCGATTACATGACGGTATGGAGCCGGACCCTGTATAGAGTAGGGTTGTGTTCACACGTGGCTGCGAGTGCCGATTACACGACGGTATGGAGCCGGACCCTGTATAGAGTAGGGCTGTGTTCACACGTGGCTGCGAGTGCCGATTACACGACGGTATGGAGCCGGACCCTGTATAGAGTAGGGCTGTGTTCACACGTGGCTGCGAGTGCCGATTACACGATGGTATGGAGCCGGACCCAGTATAGAGTAGAGCTGTGTTCACACGTGGCTGCGAGTGCCGATTACATAACGGTATGGAGCCGGACCCAGTATAGAGTAGGGCTGTGTTCACACGTGGCTGCGAGTGCCGATTACACGACGGTATGGAGCCAGACCCAGTATAGAGTAGGGCTGTGTTCACACGTGGCTGATAGCACAGATTACACGACGGTATGGAGCCGGATCCTGTATAGAGTAGGGCTGTGTTCACACGTGGCTGATACCACAGATTACACGACGGTATGGAGCCGGACCCTGTATAGAGTAGGGCTGTGTTCACACGTGGCTGCGAGTGCCGATTACACGACGGTATGGAGCCGGACCCTGTATAGAGTAGGGCTGTGTTCACACGTGGCTGATAGCACCGATTACACGACGGTATGGAGCCGGACCCTGTATAGAGTAGGGCTGTGTTCACACGTGGCTGCGAGCGCCGATTACACGACGGTATGGAGCCGGACCCAGTATAGAGTAGGGCTGTGTTCACACGTGGCTGATAGCACCGATTACACGACGGTATGGAGCCGGATCCTGTATAGAGTAGGGCTGTGTTCACACGTGGCTGAGAGTGCCGATTACACGACGGTATGGAGCCAGACCCAGTATAGAGTAGGGCTGTGTTCACACGTGGCTGATAGCACAGATTACACGACGGTATGGAGCCGGATCCTGTATAGAGTAGGGCTGTGTTCACACGTGGCTGATACCACAGATTACACGACGGTATGGAGCCGGACCCTGTATAGAGTAGGGCTGTGTTCACACGTGGCTGCGAGTGCCGATTACACGACGGTATGGAGCCGGACCCTGTATAGAGTAGGGCTGTGTTCACACGTGGCTGATAGCACCGATTACACGACGGTATGGAGCCGGACCCTGTATAGAGTAGGGCTGTGTTCACACGTGGCTGCGAGCGCCGATTACACGACGGTATGGAGCCGGACCCAGTATAGAGTAGGGCTGTGTTCACACGTGGCTGATAGCACCGATTACACGACGGTATGGAGCCGGACCCTGTATAGAGTAGGGCTGTGTTCACACGTGGCTGCGAGTGCCGATTACATGACGGTATGGAGCCGGACCCAGTATAGAGTAGGGCTGTGTTCACACGTGGCTGATACCACAGATTACATGACGGTATGGAGCCGGACCCTGTATAGAGTAGGGCTGTGTTCACACGTGGCTGATAGCACCGATTACACGACGGTATGGAGCCGGACCCTGTATAGAGTAGGGCTGTGTTCACACGTGGCTGATAGCACCGATTACACGACGGTATGGAGCCGGACCCTGTATAGAGTAGGGCTGTGTTCACACGTGGCTGCGAGCGCCGATTACACGACGGTATGGAGCCGGACACAGTATAGAGTAGGGCTGTGTTCACACGTGGCTGCGAGCGCCGATTACACGACGGTATGGAGCCGGACCCTGTATAGAGTAGGGCTGCATTCACACGTGGCTGATAGCACAGATTACACGACAGTATGGAGCCGGACCCTGTATAGAGTAGGGCTGTGTTCACACGTGGCTGATAGCACCGATTACATGACGGTATGGAGCCGGACCCTGTATAGAGTAGGGCTGTGTTCACACGTGGCTGCGAGCGCCGATTACACGACGGTATGGAGCCGGACCCTGTATAGAGTAGGGCTGCATTCACACGTGGCTGATAGCACAGATTACACGACAGTATGGAGCCGGACCCTGTATAGAGTAGGGCTGTGTTCACACGTGGCTGATAGCACCGATTACATGACGGTATGGAGCCGGACCCTGTATAGAGTAGGGCTGCGTTCACTGTTGTGAGTTCTGTTTTTGGGCTCCCTCTGGTGGTTACTGATGGTACTGGGTGACTTGTGTTCTCTGCGGTCTCTGGTGTCCACCTGTTCCATCAGGTTATGGGAGTTTCCTATTTAACCTGGGTTTTTTGTCATTTCCTCGCCGGCTATCAATGTAA
Source organism: Ranitomeya imitator (assembly GCF_032444005.1). Lineage (NCBI taxonomy): Eukaryota > Metazoa > Chordata > Amphibia > Anura > Dendrobatidae > Ranitomeya > Ranitomeya imitator. The sequence goes on along the minus strand of NC_091283.1, from coordinate 850,052,345 downwards.
TCAGTGTGTCTTGTTACCTCTGCTACCTGCGTCTGTTATCTTCAGGACAAGCTAAGTTTTGATTTTCCTGTTCCACGTTTTGCTTAATTTTTGTCTTAGTCCAGCTTGCAGATATGTGATTCCTTGCTGCTGGTTGCTCTAGTGGGCTGAAATTACTCCTCATGTTCCATGAGTTGGCACATGAGTTCAAGTAATTTCAGGATGGTTTTTTGAAGGGTTTTTCGCTGACCGCGCAGTTCACTTTTGTATCCTCTGCTATCTAGCTTTAGCGGGCCTCATTTTTGCTGATTCTATTTTCATAACTACGTATGTGCTTTCCTCTCATTTCACCGTTATTACATGTGGGGGGCTGCTATTTCTGTGGGGTGTTTCTCTGGAGGCAAGTGAGGTCTGTGTTTCTTCTAATAGGGGAAGTTAATCCTTCGGCTGGCACGAGACGTCTAGGAATCATCGTAGGCACGTTCCCCGGCTACTACTAGTTGTGTGTTTAGGTTCAGGATCGCGGTCAGCTCAGGTTCCATCACCCTAGAGCTTGTTTTGTTTTTGTGCTTGTCCTTTTGTGATCCCCTGCCATTGGGATCATGACAGTATAGCCAGCCAGAAAAAATTGGTCATCGTTTTGGCTGAAGTAGGAGGAAAAGTAGTCTGAGGAAGTTTTTTTTTTTTTTTTCCCCTCCTCAGTGTTTGCTGCCTAGCCTTAATTGCAGCTTGGCTGCTTCTTTCCTCCTCTTAATCCTTGAATGGCTCTGACCTCAGCTGTTTATCATGGACGTCCAGAGTTTGGCTTCCAGCCTGAATAATCTTGCTGCTAAGGTTCAAAATATACAAGATTTTGTTGTACATACTCCTATGTCTGAACCTAGAATTCCTATCCCAGAGTTTTTTTCTGGAGATAGATCTAGTTTTCTGAATTTTAGGAACAATTGCAAGTTGTTTCTTTCCTTGAAATCTCGCTCCTCTGGAGACCCTGCTCAGCAGGTCAAGATTGTTATATCTTTCCTGCGGGGTGACCCTCAGAATTGGGCATTTGCATTGGCACCAGGGGATCCTGCGTTGCTCAATGTGGATGCGTTTTTTCTGGCATTGGGTTTGCTCTATGAGGAACCTAACCTAGAGATTCAGGCTGAAAAAGCTTTATTGGCTCTCTCTCAGGGGCAAGATGAAGCAGAAATATATTGTCAGAAATTTCGGAAATGGTCGGTCCTTACTCAGTGGAATGAGTGCGCCCTGGCTGCAAAGTTCAGAGATGGCCTTTCTGAGGCCATTAAAGATGTTATGGTGGGGTTCCCGGCGCCTACAGGTCTGAATGAGTCCATGACTATGGCTATTCAGATTGATCGGCGTTTACGGGAGCGCAAACCTGTGCACCATTTGGCGGTGTCTTCTGAACAGGCACCTGAGATAATGCAATGTGATAGAATTCAGTCCAGAAGTGAACGGCAAAATTATAGGCGGAAAAATGGATTGTGTTTTTATTGTGGTGATTCAGCTCATGTTATATCAGCATGCTCTAAACGCACAAAAAAGGTTGATAAGTCTGTTGCCATTGGTACTTTACAGTCTAAGTTCATTCTGTCTGTGACTCTGATTTGTTCATTACCAGCCATTTCCGTCAATGCCTATGTGGATTCAGGCGCTGCCCTGAGTCTTATGGATTGGTCATTTGCCAATCGCTGTGGGTTTAGTCTGGAGCCTCTGGAAGTCCCTATTCCTTTGAAGGGAATTGACTCTACACCTTTGGCTATGAATAAACCTCAGTACTGGACACAAGTGACCATGCGTATGACTCCCGTTCATCAGGAGGTGATTCGCTTCCTGGTACTGTATAATTTACATGATGTCTTAGTGCTTGGTCTGCCATGGTTACAAACTCATAACCCAGTCCTGGACTGGAAAACAATGTCTGTGTTAAGCTGGGGATGTCAGGGGGTTCATGATGATGCATCTCCGATTTCTATCGCTTCATCTACTCCTTCTGAGGTTCCTGTATTTTTGTCTGATTATCGGGAGGTTTTTGAGGAGCCTAAGCTCAGTTCGCTTCCTCCTCACAGGGATTGTGATTGTGCTATAAATTTAATTCCGGGCAGTAAATTTCCTAAAGGTCGTTTGTTCAATCTGTCAGTGCCAGAGCATACTGCTATGCGGGATTATGTTAAGGAGTCCTTGGAAAAGGGACATATCCGTCCATCTTCGTCCCCTTTGGGAGCAGGTTTTTTTTTCGTGGCCAAAAAAGATGGTTCCTTGAGGCCTTGCATAGATTATCGTCTTTTGAATAAGATTACAGTCAAATATCAGTATCCTTTGCCATTGTTGACTGATTTGTTCGCTCGCATTAAGGGGGCTAAATGGTTCACTAAGATTGATCTTCGGGGTGCGTATAATCTTATACGAATAAAGCAGGGTGATGAGTGGAAAACCGCATTTAATACGCCTGAGGGCCATTTCGAGTATTTGGTAATGCCTTTTGGACTTTCTAATGCTCCTTCAGTCTTCCAGTCTTTTATGCACGATATTTTCCGTGACTATCTGGATAAATTTATGATTGTGTATTTGGATGATATTTTGGTTTTTTCTGATGACTGGGAGTCTCATGTTCAGCAGGTCAGGAAGGTGTTTCAGGTCCTGCGGGCTAATTCCTTGTTTGTAAAGGGTTCTAAATGTCTCTTTGGAGTCCAGAAGATTTCTTTTTTGGGGTATATTTTTTCCCCTTCTACTATTGAGATGGATCCCGTCAAGGTTCAAGCTATTTGTGACTGGACGCAGCCTACATCTCTTAAGAGTCTACAGAAGTTCTTGGGCTTTGCTAATTTTTATCGTCGCTTCATAACTAATTTTTCTAGTGTTGTTAAGCCTTTGACGGATTTGACTAAGAAGGGTGCTGATGTTGCTGATTGGTCTCCTGCGGCTGTGGAGGCCTTTCAGGAACTTAAGCGCCGGTTTTCTTCTGCTCCTGTGTTGCGTCAGCCTGATACGTCGCTTCCTTTTCAGGTTGAGGTTGATGCTTCCGAGATCGGAGCGGGGGCGGTTTTGTCACAGAGAAGCTCCGATGGCTCAGTGATGAAGCCATGTGCGTTCTTTTCTAGAAAATTTTCGCCCGCTGAACGGAATTATGATGTTGGTAGGGTTGAGCGAAACGGGTCGAACATTTTCAAAAGTCGCCGACTTTTGGCGAAGTCGAGTTTCATGAAACCCGATCCGACCCCTGTGCGTGGTCGGCCATGCGGTACGCGACTTTCGCGCCAAAGTCGCGTTTCAATGACGCGAAAAGCGCCATTTCTCAGCCAATGAAGGTAAACGCAGAGTGTGGGCAGCGTGATGACATAGGTCCTGGTCCCCACCATCTTAGAGAAGGGCATTGCAGTGATTGGCTTGCTGTCTGCGGCGTCACAGGGGCTAAAAAGGGGAGTTCCCGCCGACCGCCATGTTACTGCTGCTGATCTGAGCTTAGGGAGAGGTTGCTGCCGCTTCGTCAGAAGCAGGGATAGCGTTAGGCAGGGTCCATTAACCACCAAACCGCTTGTGCTGTAGCGATTTCCACTGCCCAACACCACCTTCGGTGTGCAGGGACAGTGGAAGCTACATTTTTTTTTTTTTTTTCCTCAGCGCTGTAGCTCATTGGGCTGCCCTAGAAGGCTCCCTGATAGCTGCATTGCTGTGTGTACGCCGCTGTGCAAACCAACTGCTTTTTTCAAAGCACAAATCCTCTTGTTCCTTCCTTTCTGCACAGCTATCTTTTTGGTTTGTCCACACTTTTTATTTAATTTGTGCATCAGTCCACTCCTTATTGCTGCCTGCCATACCTGGCTGAGATTACTGCAGGGAGATAGGAATTGAAGGACACTCCCTGTTTTTTTTTTTGTTTTTTTTTTGGGAGATTAAGATTGACATTTCTGCTAGAGTGCCATCTCTGTCTGTGTCATCTCTCACTCAGTGGGCCATAGAAAGCCTATTTATTTTTTTGCTTGATTTGGGTTCCAAAATCTACCAGAAAAAATCACAACATCAATCAGTGGGAGAAAAATATTGGCCTCAGGGCTTGTGTGCCACTCCTTACTCCTGTGTGTGCCATCTCTCACTCAGTGGGCCATAGAAAGCCTATTAATTTTTTTGCTTGATTTGGGTTCTAAATTCTACCTGAAAAAATCAATAAATCAATCAGTGGGAGATTAATATTGGCCTTTGGGCTTGTGTGCCAGTCCTAAGCGTGCCATCTCTCTCTCTCTCAGATAGTGGGCCATAGAAAGCCTATTTTTTTATTATTTTATTGGGTTTATACATTTTCCCTGGAAAAAAAAAAAAGTGGGAGATTAATATTGGCCTCTGGGCTTGTGTGCCAGTCCTGAGCGTGCCATCTCTCTCACAAATAGTGGGCCATAGAAAGCCTATTTATTTTTTGGGTTGATTTGGGTTCCTAATTCTACCTGAAAAAATCAATCAATCAGTGGGAGATTAATATTGGCCTCTGGGCTTGTGTGCCACTCCTTACTCCTGTGTGCGTCATCTGTCACTCAGTGGGCCATAGAAAGCCTATTAATTTTTTGGCTTGATTTGGGTTCCAAAATCTACCTGAAAAAAATCACTAAATCAATCAGTGGGAGATTAATATTGGCCTCTGGGCTTGTGTGCCACTCCTGACTCCTGTGTGCGTCATCTGTCACTCAGTGGGCCCTAGAAAGCCTATTTTTTGTTTTATTTGTTTTCTAAATTCTCCCTGAAACAATCATTTTATTTTCTTTGGTTTCTAAATTATTCCTGAAAAAAATCATTTTTTTTGTATTTTATTTTCTCTCAAGTCTCCCTCAAAAAAAAAAAAAAAAAAAATCTGTGGGAGATTCATATTGCCCCTTCTGCTTGTGTGCCAGTCTTGACTCCTGGGTGTGCCATCTCTCTCTCTCTCTCCCCAATTGTGGGCCATAGAAAGCCTATTAATTTTTTTGCTTGATTTGGGTTCCAAAATCTACCTGAAAAAAATCACTAAATCAATCAGTGGGAGATTAATATTGGCCTCTGGGCTTGTGTGCCACTCCTGACTCCTGTGTGCGTCATCTGTCACTCAGTGGGCCCTAGAAAGCCTATTTTTTGTTTTATTTGTTTTCTAAATTCTCCCTGAAACAATCATTTTATTTTCTTTGGTTTCTAAATTATTCCTGAAAAAAATCATTTTTTTTGTATTTTTTTCTCTCTCAAGTCTCCCTGAAAAAAAAAAAAAAAAAAAAATCTGTGGGAGATTCATATTGCCCCTTCTGCTTGTGTGCCAGTCTTGACTCCTGGGTGTGCCATCTCTCTCTCTCCCCAATTGTGGGCCATAGAAAGCCTATTAATTTTTTTGCTTGATTTGGGTTCCAAAATCTACCAAAAAAAATCACTAAATCAATCAGTGGGAGATTAATATTGGCCTCTGGGCTTGTGTGCCACTCCTGACTCCTGTGTGCGTCATCTGTCACTCAGTGGGCCCTAGAAAGCCTATTTTTTGTTTTATTTGTTTTCTAAATTCTCCCTGAAACAATCATTTCATTTTATTTGGTTTATAAATTCTTCCTGAAAAAAATCATTTTTTTGGTATTTTTTTTTCTCTCAAGTCTCCCTGAAAAAAAAAAAAAAAAAAAAATCTGTGGGAGATTAATATTGGCCTCTGGGCTTGTGTGCCACTCCTGACTCCTGTGTGCGTCCTCTCTCACTCAGTGGGCCCTACAAAGCCTTTTTTTTTTTTTTTTTCCTAAATTCTCTCTGAAACAATCATTTCATTTTATTTGTTTTATAAATTCTTCTGTAAAAAATAATTTTTTGTTAATTTTTTTTTTTTCTGAAGTCTCCCTTTTAAAAAAAAACAAACACAAATCAGTGGGAGATAAATATTTACATTTGCGCTTCAGTGACAGTCCTGCGTGTGTGCCATCTCATTTGTTGCCAACAACAACAGAGTGTGTAACATTGTGGCTGATTTTCGTTGTGGTCTCACCCACCTGTAAAGGGGTAGCTAAATCATACTGAAGTTATAGCTCACCGTGTAAGTTGTGTGACAGCAACAAATACCGTTCGTTTGTTAACGTTTTTAAAACAATGAGGAAGTCTGGTGGAAGAGGTCGTGGCCGGGGGCGTTCATTGTCAGCTGGTAATGAGGGTAGTGGTAGTGGTGGAGCATCAGGTGGTCGTGGGAAAAAAAATATTGCACCTAAGTCTGGAGCTGTGGAGCCAGGTTCGTCGTCTGGCTACACAAGGCCTCGAACGCTCCCTTTTCTGGGAGTAGGAAAACCGCTTTTAAAGCCGGAGCAGCAAGAGCAAGTTTTGGCTTATCTTGCTGACTCAGCCTCTAGCTCTTTTGCCTCCTCTCGTGAAACTGGTAAATGTCAAAGCAGCGCGTCGTTAGTGGATGTTCACGGTCAGGGACAAGTCGCTTCCTTGTCCTCTTCAGCAAAAACAACAACAGAGAAGAATGCAGCAGGCGACACAACGGGTTACTCCATGGAGCTCTTTACACATACCGTCCCTGGCTTAGAAAGTGAAGCAGTTAACAGTCCATGCCCATTACAAGTTGAATCTGACATGGAGTGCACTGATGCACAGCCACAGCCAGACTACTATGCTGGTCCTTTGACTCAGACCACAACATTGCCCTCGCAGGGTGCTGATCAAGAATCAGACCCTGAGGAGACTATGTTGCCCCATCACGAACGCTATACCACCGACCGACACGGTGACACAGACGAAGTTGCACACAAGCTACAAGAAGAGGTAATAGATGACCCAGTTCTTGACCCCGATTGGCAGCCATTGGGGGAACAGGGTGCAGGCGGCAGCAGTTCTGAAGCGGAGGAGGAGGGGCCGCAGCAGGCATCAACATCGCAACAGGTTCCATCTGCCGGGCCCGTATCTTGCCCAAAACGCGTGGCAAAGCCAAAACCTGTTGGAGGACAGCGTGGCCATCCGGTTAAAGCTCAGTCTGCAATGCCTGAAAAGGTATCCGATGCTAGAAAGAGTGCAGTCTGGCATTTTTTTAAACAACATCCAATTGATCAGCACAAAGTCATCTGTCAAAAATGTTCAACTACCTTAAGCAGAGGACAGAATCTGAAAAGTCTCAATACAAGTTGCATGCATAGACATTTAACCACCATGCATTTGCAAGCCTGGACTAACTACCAAACGTCCCTTAAGGTTGTAGCACCCTCGGCCAATGAAGCTAGTCAGCAACGCAACATCCCTTCCGGCAGTGTAGGGCCACCATTTTCCGCACCACCTGCAGTATCTGTGCAGGTTTCTTTGCCAGGCCAAAGCCGTCAGGGTCAGGGAATCACCAGTTTCGTAGTAGGAAACACTGCATCTAGGGCACCGGTGGCAACAATACCATCTCCCACCGTCTCTCAGTCTGCCATGTCCACCGGCACCCCCGCTAGTTCCACGATCTCCAGCTCTCCAGTCCAGCTCACCCTACATGAGACTATGGTTAGAAAAAGGAAGTACTTAGCCTCGCATCCGCGTACACAGGGTTTGAACGCACACATAGCTAGACTAATCTCGTTAGAGATGATGCCCTACCGGTTAGTTGAAAGCGAAGCTTTCAAAGCCCTGATGGACTACGCTGTACCACGCTACGAGCTACCCAGTCGACACTTTTTTTCCAGAAAAGCCATCCCAGCCCTCCACCAGCATGTTAAAGAGCGCATCGTCCATGCACTCAGGCAATCTGTGAGCACAAAGGTGCACCTGACAACAGATGCATGGACCAGTAGGCATGGCCAGGGACGTTACGTGTCCATCACGGCACACTGGTTAAATGTGGTGGATGCAGGGTCCACAGGGGACAGCAAGTTTGGGACAGTTCTGCCTAGCCCACGGTCTAGGAAACAGTTGGCTGTAGCCGTTCGCACCCCCTCCTCCTTCTCTTCGTCCTCCTGCAGAAGCGAGAGCTCGTCCACAGACCGCAGTCGCACAACCACTCCATCCGCAGCTGCCTCTGTTGCACACCAGGTCTCCCATTATGGGGCAGCTACTGGCAAACGTCAGCAGGCTGTATTGGCTATGGAGTGTTTGGGCGACAACAGACACACCGCGGAAGTTCTGTCCGAGTTCTTGCAGAAAGAAACGCAGTCGTGGCTGGGCACTGTAGATCTTGAGGCAGGCAAGGTAGTGAGTGATAACGGAAGGAATTTCATGGCTGCCATCTCCCTTTCCCAACTGAAACACATTCCTTGCCTGGCTCACACCTTAAACCTGGTGGTGCAGTGCTTCCTGAAAAGTTATCCGGGGTTATCCGACCTGCTCCTCAAAGTGCGTGGACTTTGCTCACATATCCGCCGTTCGCCCGTACACTCCAGCCGTATGCAGACCTATCAGCGTTCTTTGAACCTTCCCCAGCATCGCCTAATCATAGACGTTGCAACAAGGTGGAACTCAACACTGCACATGCTTCAGAGACTGTGCCAACAGAGGCGGGCTGTTATGTTTTTGTGGGAGGATACACATACACGGGCAGGCAGTAGGATGGCAGACATGGAGTTGTCAGGTGTGCAGTGGTCGAAGATTCAAGACATGTGTCAAGTCCTTCAGTGTTTTGAGGAATGCACACGGCTGGTTAGTGCAGACAACGCCATAATAAGCATGAGCATCCCCCTAATGCGTCTGCTGATGCAAAGTTTGACGCACATAAAGGATCAGGCGTCTGCAGCTGAGGAAGAGGAAAGCCTTGATGACAGTCAGCCATTGTCTGGCCAGGGCAGTGTACAGGACGAGGTAGCGGGCGAAGAGGAGGTGGAGGACGAGGAGGATGATGGGGATGATTATATTTTTAATGAGGAAGCTTTTCCGGGGCCACTGGAAATTGGTGGCGCGGCAAGGCCGGGTTCTGGTTTTTTGAGGGACACAAGTGACGTAGATTTGCCTGAAACTGCCCCTCAACCAAGCACAACCGGAGATTTGAGAACTGGAACTTTGGCCCACATGGCGGATTATGCCTTACGTATCCTCAAAAGGGACACACGCATAACTAAAATGATGAATGATGACGATTACTGGTTGGCCTGCCTCCTTGATCCTCGCTATAAAGGCAAATTGCAAAATTTAATGCCAGATGAGAACTTGGAACTAATATTAGCAACCAAACAATCAACTCTTGTTGACCGTTTGCTTCTGGCATTCCCTGCACACAGCGCCCGTGATCGTTCTCACACGAGCTGCAGGGGCCAGCAGACCAGAGGAGTTAGAGGGGCAGAAATCAGAAGTGGCGTTGGCCAGAGGGGTTTTCTGACCAGGTTGTGGAGTGATTTTGCTATGACCGCAGACAGGACAGGTACTGCAGCATCAATTCAAAGTGACAGGAGACAACATTTGTCCAGTATGGTTACAAACTATTTTTCATCCCTTATCGATGTTCTCCCTCAACCGTCATTCCCATTTGATTACTGGGCATCAAAATTAGACACCTGGCCAGAATTGGCAGAATATGCATTGCAGGAGCTTGCTTGCCCGGCAGCTAGTGTCCTATCAGAAAGAGTATTCAGTGCTGCAGGTTCAATACTAACAGAAAAAAGGACTCGTCTGGCTACCCAAAATGTAGATGATCTAACCTTCATTAAAATGAACCACAACTGGATTTCGAAATCTTTTGCCCCACCTTGCCCGGCTGACACCTAGCTTTCCTATGAAAAGGTCTTGCCTGTGGACTATTCTGAATGCCTTTTCCAATCTCGTAATTTTCAGCACCTGATTGTCCAGCATACGACATGTTTACACCTCACTAAATGGCCAAACTCCCCACACGGGGCCGTGGTATCGACACTTGGCGACAGCACCCGTGAGAGTGCAGTTTGTCTGAAGAGGTGGGTGAGCCCGCTTTTGGTCGACGGCACTGCCACTGGGTCCCTCCTAGTACAATAAAGTGTCTCTGGCGGTGGTGGTGCGCACCCAACGTCAGACACACCGTTGTAATATGAGGGGCCCTGGGCCTGTACCGCCGGCCACAAGACAGTTTCCCCCCACCCCAGCTCAAACAGTGCTCTACCACTTGCAAAATTATCTCACAGCTCCACCAATGTTTAGTCTATGCGCTGACATCCTTCAATGCCTGCCACTGACAATACCATTGTATTGACATTTTTGTTATGTTAGGCCTTCGATGCCTGTCTGTGGTCACTCCTTCCACTAGGCCTCCACTGACCACACCACTGCTGCCCGTGTACCCCTGGAACCAATTTAAAATTGCCTACAGCCATGTGTTATTATTTTAGGCCTTCGATGCCTGTCTGCGGTCACTCCTTCCACTAGGCCTCCACTGACCACACCACTGCTGCCCATGTACCCCTGGAACCAATTTAAAATTGCCTACAGCCATGTGTTATTATTTTAGGCCTTCGATGCCTGTCTGCGGTCACTCCTTCCACTAGGCCTCCACTGACCACACCACTGCTGTCCGTGTACCCCTGGAACCAATTTAAAATTGCCTACAGCCAGCCCAATTTTTTTATTTTAGGCCTTCGATGCCTGTCTGCGGTCCATTCTTTCAACTACTACTACACTGACCAGGTCACTGCTGCCCGTGTACCCCTGGAACCAATTTAAAATTGCCTACAGCCATGTGTTATTATTTTAGGCCTTCGATGCCTGTCTGCGGTCACTCCTTCCACTAGGCCTCCACTGACCACACCACTGCTGCCCGTGTACCCCTGGAACCAATTTAAAATTGCCTACAGCCATGTGTTATTATTTTAGGCCTTCGATGCCTGTCTGCGGTCACTCCTTCCACTAGGCCTCCACTGACCACACCACTGCTGCCCGTGTACCCCTGGAACCAATTTAAAATTGCCTACAGCCATGTGTTATTATGTTAGGCCTTCGATGCCTGTCTGCGGTCCATTCTTTCAACTACTACTACACTGACCAGGGCACTGCTGCCCGTGTACCCCTGGAACCAATTTAAAATTGCCTACAGCCATGTGTTATTATATTAGGCCTTCGATGCCTGTCTGCGGTCACTCCTTCCACTAGGCCTCCACTGACCACACCACTGCTGTCCGTGTACCCCTGGAACCAATTTAAAATTGCCTACAGCCAGCCCAATTTTTTTATTTTAGGCCTTCGATGCCTGTCTGCGGTCCATTCTTTCAACTACTACTACACTGACCAGGTCACTGCTGCCCGTGTACCCCTGGAACCAATTTAAAATTGCCTACAGCCATGTGTTATTATTTTAGGCCTTCGATGCCTGTCTGCGGTCACTCCTTCCACTAGGCCTCCACTGACCACACCACTGCTGCCCGTGTACCCCTGGAACCAATTTAAAATTGCCTACAGCCATGTGTTATTATTTTAGGCCTTCGATGCCTGTCTGCGGTCACTCCTTCCACTAGGCCTCCACTGACCACACCACTGCTGCCCGTGTACCCCTGGAACCAATTTAAAATTGCCTACAGCCATGTGTTATTATTTTAGGCCTTCGATGCCTGTCTGCGGTCTATTCTTTCAACTACTACTACACTGACCAGGGCACTGCTGCCCGTGTACCCCTGGAACCAATTTAAAATTGCCTACAGCCATGTGTTATTATTTTAGGCCTTCGATGCCTGTCTGCGGTCACTCCTTCCACTAGGCCTCCACTGACCACACCACTGCTGCCCGTGTACCCCTGGAACCAATTTAAAATTGCCTACAGCCATGTGTTATTATTTTAGGCCTTCGATGCCTGTCTGCGGTCCATTCTTTCAACTACTACTACACTGACCTGGGCACTGCTGCCCGTGTACCCCTGGAACCAATTTAAAATTGCCTACAGCCATGTGTTATTATTTTAGGCCTTCGATGCCTGTCTGCGGTCACTCCTTCCACTAGGCCTCCACTGACCACACCACTGCTGTCCGTGTACCCCTGGAACCAATTTAAAATTGCCTACAGCCATGTGTTATTATTTTAGGCCTTTGATGCCTGTCTGCGGTCACTCCTTCCACTAGGCCTCCACTGACCACACCACTGCTGCCCGTGTACCCCTGGAACCAATTTAAAATTGCCTACAGCCATGTGTTATTATTTTAGGCCTTCGATGCCTGTCTGCGGTCACTCCTTCCACTAGGCCTCCACTGACCACACCACTGCTGTCCGTGTACCCCTGGAACCAATTTAAAATTGCCTACAGCCAGCCCAATTTTTTTATTTTAGGCCTTCGATGCCTGTCTGCGGTCCATTCTTTCAACTACTACTACACTGACCAGGTCACTGCTGCCCGTGTACCCCTGGAACCAATTTAAAATTGCCTACAGCCATGTGTTATTATTTTAGGCCTTCGATGCCTGTCTGCGGTCACTCCTTCCACTAGGCCTCCACTGACCACACCACTGCTGCCCGTGTACCCCTGGAACCAATTTAAAATTGCCTACAGCCAGCCCAATTTTTTTATTTTAGGCCTTCGATGCCTGTCTGCGGTCCATTCTTTCAACTACTACTACACTGACCAGGTCACTGCTGCCCGTGTACCCCTGGAACCAATTTAAAATTGCCTACAGCCATGTGTTATTATTTTAGGCCTTCGATGCCTGTCTGCGGTCACTCCTTCCACTAGGCCTCCACTGACCACACCACTGCTGCCCGTGTACCCCTGGAACCAATTTAAAATTGCCTACAGCCAGCCCAATTTTTTGATTTTAGGCCTTCGATGCCTGTCTGCGGTCCATTCTTTCAACTACTACTACACTGACCAGGGCACTGCTGCCCGTGTACCCCTGGAACCAACATCAGAAAATATAAAAATAAGTATTTTGCTTACAAAAAAGAAAATACTGGAGAGATATCAAATGCAGACATTTTAACATTAAAAACAAACACACAACTAAAATCTGGTACAGTACTAAAAATGGCCACCAGCTACAATTACTTTCTCCTGCAAGTAGTTAACTGAAAGGTTTTTTCAATTTTAAACACAGATATGGCATCCACCGAGTGTTGTCCTGTCGCGTCTTCTTTATATTATTGCCAAAAAGATGCAAAACAATGAAAATAATAAAATCATTAATTACCAAAATAATAGAGAAAGTCAACACCACATTGCAAATAAACATTCATTCCAAATAAAGAAGCAGGGCGCGTCCGAGGGTGAGTATATACCTAATAAGAATATAATCACCCTCGGACGCGCAATGCTTATTTCCAACAGCCTTCCTTCCTAAGAATCAGCCCTTCCGTGGTGTAGAGAGACGTTGTGTTACACTCCAAGGTGTTCCCCAGGTTGCCTTTCCTGAGCTTCGATCTTCCGGCTCTCGTTTAGTAGTTACATAGTTACATAGTTACATAGTTATTAAGGTTGAAGGAAGACTATATGTCCATCTAGTTCAACCCATAGCCTAACCTAACATGCCCTAACATGTTGATCCAGAGGAAGGCAAAAAAACCCCATGTGCAAAGAGTAAGCTCCACATTGGGGAAAAAAATTCCTTCCCGACTCCACATACGGCAATCAGACTAGTTCCCTGGATCAACGCCCTATCAAGGAATCTAGTGTATATACCCTGTAACATTATACTTTTCCAGAAAGGTATCCAGTCCCCTCTTAAATTTAAGTAATGAATCACTCATTACAACATCACACGGCAGAGAGTTCCATAGTCTCACTGCTCTTACAGTAAAGAATCCGTGTCTGTTATTATGCTTAAACCTTTTTTCCTCCAACCGCAGAGGATGCCCCCTTGTCCCTGTTTCAGGTCTATGATTAAAAAGATCATCAGAAAGGTCTTTGTACTGTCCCCTCATATATTTATACATTAAAATGAGATCACCCCTTAGTCTTCGTTTTTCCAAACTAAATAGCCCCAAGTGTAATAACCTATCTTGGTATTGCAGACCCCCCAGTCCTCTAATAACCTTGGTCGCTCTTCTCTGCACCCGCTCCAGTTCAGCTATGTCTTTCTTATACACCGGAGACCAGAACTGTGCACAGTATTCTAAGTGTGGTCGAACTAGTGACTTGTATAGAGGTAAAATTATATTCTCCTCATGAGCATCTATGCCTCTTTTAATGCATCCCATTATTTTATTTGCCTTTGTAGCAGCTGCCTGACACTGGCCACTGAATTTAAGTTTGTCATCCACCCATACACCCAGGTCTTTTTCATTGACGGTTTTGCCCAGAGTTTTAGAATTAAGCACATAATTATACATCTTATTACTTCTACCCAAGTGCATGACCTTACATTTATCCCCATTAAAGCTCATTTGCCATTTATCAGCCCAAGCTTCTAGTTTACATAAATCATCCTGTAATATAAAATTGTCCTCCTCTGTATTGATTACCCTGCAGAGTTTAGTGTCATCTGCAAATATTGAAATTCTACTCTGAATGCCCCCTACAAGGTCATTAATAAATATGTTAAAAAGAAGAGGGCCCAATACTGACCCCTGTGGTACCCCACTGCTAACCGCTACCCAGTCCGAGTGTGCTCCATTAATAACCACCCTTTGTTTCCTATCCCTGAGCCAGCTCTCAACCCACTTGCACATATTTTCCCCTATCCCCATTATTCTCATTTTATGTATCAACCTTTTGTGTGGCACCGTATCAAAAGCTTTTGAAAAGTCCATATACACTACGTCCACTGGGTTCCCTTGGTCCAATCCGGAACTTACCTCTTCATAGAAACTGATCAAATTAGTCTGACATGAACGGTCCCTAGTAAACCCGTGCTGATACTGGGTCATGAGGTTATTCCTCTTCAGATACTCCAGTATAGCGTCCCTTAGAATGCCCTCCAGGATTTTACCCACAGTAGAGGTTAAGCTTACTGGCCTATAGTTTCCGAGTTCAGTTTTTGTTCCCTTTTTGAATATTGGCACCACATTTGCTATACGCCAGTCCTGTGGCACAGACCCTGTTATTATGGAGTCTTTAAAGATTAAAAATAATGGTCTATCAATGACTGTACTTAATTCCTGCAGTACTCGAGGGTGTATCCCATCCGGGCCCGGAGATTTGTCAATTTTAGTGATTTTTAGACGCCGCCGCACTTCCTGCTGGGTTAAGCAGGTGACATTTAATTGGGAATTTTTATCACTAGACATTTTGTCTGCCATGGGATTTTCTTGTGTAAATACTGATGAAAAAAAGTCATTTAGCATATTGGCTTTTTCCTCATCCTCATCCACCATCTCACCCAGACTATTTTTAAGGGGGCCAACACTATCATTTTTTAGTTTCTTACTATTTATGTAGTTAAAGAATATTTTAGGATTATTTTTACTCTCTCTGGCAATGAGTCTCTCTGTCTCAATCTTTGCTGCCTTGATTTGCTTTTTACAGAATTTATTTAATTTTCTGTATTTATTTAATGCCTCCTCACTACCTACTTCCTTTAATTCTCTAAATGCTTTCTTTTTGTCCCTTATTGCGCCCCTTACAGCTCTATTTAGCCATATTGGTTTCCTCCTATTTCTAATATGTTTATTCCCATACGGTATATACTGTGCACAGGTCCTATCCAGGATGCTAATAAACGTATCCCATTTTCTCTGTGTATTTTTGTGTCTCAGGATATCGTCCCAGTTAATTGCACCAAGATCCTCTCTCATCCGTTGGAAATTTGCCCTCCTGAAGTTTAGTGTCCTTGTAACCCCTCTACTACACATCTTTTTAAAGGATACATGAAAACTTATTATTTTGTGATCGCTATTTCCCAAGTAACCCCCAACCTTTATATTTGATATGCGGTCTGGCCTGTTGGTTAATATTAGGTCTAGCAGTGCCCCCCTTCTTGTTGGGTCCTGAACCAGTTGTGAAAGGTAATTGTCTCTCATAATTGTCAAAAACCGATTACCTTTGCTGGAACTGCAGGTTTCTGTTCCCCAATCTATTTCAGGGTAGTTGAAGTCCCCCATAATAATGACTTCTCCTTGAGTCGCAGCTTCATCTATTTGCTTTACGAGGATATTCTCCATTGCTTCCATTATTTTTGGAGATTTATAACAAACCCCTATCAGTAATTTATTATTTTTTCCCCCTCCCCTTATCTCCACCCACAGGGATTCTACATTTTCATTAAATTCACCTATATTATCGCGCAGGATGGGTTTTAAGGACGATTTTACATATAGACACACCCCTCCCCCTCGCTTATCTGTACGGTCATTTCTGAACAGGCTATAGCCCTGCAAGTTAACAGCCCAGTCATGGCTCTCATCCAGCCACGTTTCAGATATCCCCACCATGTCATAATTATGCTCCAACAACATTAGTTCTAATTCGTCCATTTTGTTGGCGAGGCTTCTGGCATTAGTATACATGCACTTTATGTTCCTCTCTGTACTTCTATTTCTTAAATTATTAACTGTTCTGACCCCACCCCCCATGCCACCGCCACCCCCAACTTCCTTATTTGTGCCCAGGACTCTGTCTGCACTATCTTCCCCTCCTATAAAATGAATACCCTCCCCCCCAATTCCTAGTTTAAACACTCCTCCAACCTTCTAGCCATTCTCTCCCCCAGCACAGCTGCACCCTCCCCATTGAGGTGCAGCCCGTCCCTAGCGTAGAGCCTGTAGCCAACTGAGAAGTCGGCCCAGTTCTGCAGGAACCCAAACCCCTCTTTCCTACACCAATTCTTGAGCCACTTATTAACCTCCCTAATCTCCCGTTGCCTCTCTGGCGTGGCACGTGGTACCGGCAGTATTTCGGAAAATACCACGTTGGAGGTCCTTGCTTTCAGCTTGCAGCCTAATTCCCTGAAATCATCTTTAAGGACCTTCCACCTACCTCTAACTTTGTCATTAGTGCCAATGTGCACCATGACCGCTGGGTCCTCACCAGCCCCTCCCAATAATCTGTCCACCCGATCAGCGATGTGTCGGACTCGAGCGCCAGGTAGGCAGCACACCGTTCGACGATCCCTGTCTTTGTGACAGATTGCCCTATCTGTTCCCCTAATAATTGAGTCGCCCACTACCAGCACCTGTCTGGCCTGCCCTGCTCTCCTATTTCCCTCCTTACTGGAGCAGTCACTCCTCCGGCTTTCAGAGGACATGCCTGGCTGCAGCAGTGCTACCCCTGTACTGGCACCCCCCTCATCTGCCAACTTAGCAAACTTATTGGGGTGTTCCAGATCAGGACTAGCCTCCCTGGCACTCTTCCCTCTACCCCGCTTCCTAACTGTCACCCAGCTTGCTACTTCATTGTCCTGCAGCTCCATCCCACCATCCCCCCCCTCATCTGTCCCATTGAGCGTCTGCTCCGTGAGCAGAAGACTCCTCTCCATGTTGTCTATGGATCTCAGTGTTGCCAGCTGCACATTTAGAGTCAGAATCTGGGTTTCCAAATGCACAACGTGCTCACATCTCGCACAGCAGTATGCACCCTCGACCAGCTGATCAAGGACTGCATACATGTGGCAAGATGTGCACTGGATGGCATTAACAAGAGTGGAGCACATTTCCTAATGGGGATTGCACCAGACAGAACAGTTCAATAAAAAAAAATATAAATAAATACAAAGTATTAATAAAAATCAGACAGCAATTCAGTAATTCCTCCCCTGAAAACTCCCTGACTCCAAAGTCACTGAATCACAAGTCACACTTACCGCCGTCCACACTTACACTCAGGCCACACTCAGCTCGCTCACACTCGCTCTGCTGAAGATTTATAGAGATTTTTTTTTTTTTTCCTAGTTCCCCTCAACAGCAATCAACCTTGCTGTTCAAATGCACTTCCAAAAAAAAAAAAAAAAAAGTTGTTGGAAACTACGCTGCATTAGGCCTTCAAATTGGGTATGGGGTGTAGAGAGATGGTGTGTTCCACTCCAAGGTGTTCCCCAGGTTGCCTTTCCTGAGCTTCGATCTTCCGGCTCTCGTTTAGTAGTTCTTGGAAACTACACTGCATTAGGCCTTCAAATTGGGTATGGGGTGTAGAGAAAGGGTGTGTTACACTCCAAGGTGTTCCCCAGGTTGCCTTTCCTGAGCTTCGATCTTCATGCTCTCGTTTAGTAGTTGTCGGAAACTACGCTGCATTAGGCCTACAAATTGGGTATGGGGTGTAGAGAGAGGGTTTGTTACACTCCAAGGTGTTCCCCAGGTTGCCTTTCCTGAGCTTCGATCTTCCGGCTCTCGTTTAGTAGTTGTTGGAAACTACGCTGCATTAGGCCTTCAAATTGGGTATGGGGTGTAGCGAGAGGGTGTGTTACACTCCAAGGTGTTCCCCAGGTTGCCTTTCCTGAGCTTCGATCTTCCGGCTCTCGTTTAGTAGTTCTTGGAAACTACACTGCATTAGGCCTTCAAATTGGGTATGGGGTGTAGAGAGAGGGTGTGTTACACTCCAAGGTGTTCCCCAGGTTGCCTTTCCTGAGCTTCGATCTTCCGGCTTTCGTTTAGTAGTTCTTGGAAACTACACTGCATTAGGCCTACAAATTGGGTATGGGGTGGAGAGAGATGGTGTGTTACACTCCAAGGTGTTCCCCAGGTTTCCTTGCCATTGCTTCGGTCTTCCGACTCTCGTTTAGTAGTTGTAGAAAAGTACACTGCATTAGGCCTACAAAATGGGTATGGGGTGGAGAGAGAGGGTGTGTTACACTCCAAGGTGTTCCCCAGGTTGCCTTTCCTGAGCTTCGATCTTCCGGCTCTCGTTTAGTAGTTGTTGGAAACTACGCTGCATTAGGCCTTCAAATTGGGTATGGGGTGTAGCGAGAGGGTGTGTTACACTCCAAGGTGTTCCCCAGGTTGCCTTTCCTGAGCTTCGATCTTCCGGCTCTCGTTTAGTAGTTCTTGGAAACTACACTGCATTAGGCCTTCAAATTGGGTATGGGGTGTAGAGAGAGGGTGTGTTACACTCCAAGGTGTTCCCCAGGTTGCCTTTCCTGAGCTTCGATCTTCCGGCTCTCGTTTAGTAGTTCTTGGAAACTACACTGCATTAGGCCTACAAATTGGGTATGGGGTGGAGAGAGATGGTGTGTTACACTCCAAGGTGTTCCCCAGGTTTCCTTGCCATTGCTTCGGTCTTCCGACTCTCGTTTAGTAGTTGTAGAAAAGTACACTGCATTAGGCCTACAAATTGGGTATGGGGTGTAGAGAGATGGTGTGTTCCACTCCAAGGTGTTCCCCAGGTTGCCTTTCCTGAGCTTCGATCTTCCGGCTCTCGTTTAGTAGTTCTTGGAAACTACACTGCATTAGGCCTCCAAATTGGGTATGGGGTGTAGAGAGAGGGTGTGTTACACTCCAAGGTGTTCCCCAGGTTGCCTTTCCTGAGCTTCGATCTTCATGCTCTCGTTTAGTAGTTGTCGGAAACTACGCTGCATTAGGCCTACAAATTGGGTATGGGGTGTAGAGAGAGGGTTTGTTACACTCCAAGGTGTTCCCCAGGTTGCCTTTCCTGAGCTTCGATCTTCCGGCTCTCGTTTAGTAGTTGTTGGAAACTACGCTGCATTAGGCCTTCAAATTGGGTATGGGGTGTAGCGAGAGGGTGTGTTACACTCCAAGGTGTTCCCCAGGTTGCCTTTCCTGAGCTTCGATCTTCCGGCTCTCGTTTAGTAGTTCTTGGAAACTACACTGCATTAGGCCTTCAAATTGGGTATGGGGTGTAGAGAGAGGGTGTGTTACACTCCAAGGTGTTCCCCAGGTTGCCTTTCCTGAGCTTCGATCTTCCGGCTCTCGTTTAGTAGTTCTTGGAAACTACACTGCATTAGGCCTACAAATTGGGTATGGGGTGGAGAGAGATGGTGTGTTACACTCCAAGGTGTTCCCCAGGTTTCCTTGCCATTGCTTCGGTCTTCCGACTCTCGTTTAGTAGTTGTAGAAAAGTACACTGCATTAGGCCTACAAAATGGGTATGGGGTGGAGAGAGAGGGTGTGTTACACTCCAAGGTGTTCCCCAGGTTGCCTTTCCTGAGCTTCGATCTTCCGGCTCTCGTTTAGTAGTTGTTGGAAACTACGCTGCATTAGGCCTTCAAATTGGGTATGGGGTGTAGCGAGAGGGTGTGTTACACTCCAAGGTGTTCCCCAGGTTGCCTTTCCTGAGCTTCGATCTTCCGGCTCTCGTTTAGTAGTTCTTGGAAACTACACTGCATTAGGCCTTCAAATTGGGTATGGGGTGTAGAGAGAGGGTGTGTTACACTCCAAGGTGTTCCCCAGGTTGCCTTTCCTGAGCTTCGATCTTCCGGCTCTCGTTTAGTAGTTCTTGGAAACTACACTGCATTAGGCCTACAAATTGGGTATGGGGTGGAGAGAGATGGTGTGTTACACTCCAAGGTGTTCCCCAGGTTTCCTTGCCATTGCTTCGGTCTTCCGACTCTCGTTTAGTAGTTGTAGAAAAGTACACTGCATTAGGCCTACAAAATGGGTATGGGGTGGAGAGAGATGGTGTGTTACACTCCAAGGTGTTCCCCAGGTTGCCTTTCCTGAGCTTCGATCTTCCGGCTCTCGTTTAGTAGTTGTTGGAAACTACGCTGCATTAGGCCTTCAAATTGGGTATGGGGTGTAGAGAGATGGTGTGTTCCACTCCAAGGTGTTCCCCAGGTTGCCTTTCCTGAGCTTCGATCTTCCGGCTCTCGTTTAGTAGTTCTTGGAAACTACACTGCATTAGGCCTTCAAATTGGGTATGGGGTGTAGAGAGAGGGTGTGTTACACTCCAAGGTGTTCCCCAGGTTGCCTTTCCTGAGCTTCGATCTTCATGCTCTCGTTTAGTAGTTGTCGGAAACTACGCTGCATTAGGCCTGCAAATTGGGTATGGGGTGTAGAGAGAGGGTTTGTTACACTCCAAGGTGTTCCCCAGGTTGCCTTTCCTGAGCTTCGATCTTCCGGCTCTCGTTTAGTAGTTGTTGGAAACTACGCTGCATTAGGCCTTCAAATTGGGTATGGGGTGTAGCGAGAGGGTGTGTTACACTCCAAGGTGTTCCCCAGGTTGCCTTTCCTGAGCTTCGATCTTCCGGCTCTCGTTTAGTAGTTCTTGGAAACTACACTGCATTAGGCCTTCAAATTGGGTATGGGGTGTAGAGAGAGGGTGTGTTACACTCCAAGGTGTTCCCCAGGTTGCCTTTCCTGAGCTTCGATCTTCCGGCTCTCGTTTAGTAGTTCTTGGAAACTACACTGCATTAGGCCTACAAATTGGGTATGGGGTGGAGAGAGATGGTGTGTTACACTCCAAGGTGTTCCCCAGGTTTCCTTGCCATTGCTTCGGTCTTCTGACTCTCGTTTAGTAGTTGTAGAAAAGTACACTGCATTAGGCCTACAAAATGGGTATGGGGTGGAGAGAGATGGTGTGTTACACTCCAAGGTGTTCCCCAGGTTGCCTTTCCTGAGCTTCGATCTTCCGGCTCTCGTTTAGTAGTTGTTGGAAACTACGCTGCATTAGGCCTTCAAATTGGGTATGGGGTGTAGAGAGATGGTGTGTTCCACTCCAAGGTGTTCCCCAGGTTGCCTTTCCTGAGCTTCGATCTTCCGGCTCTCGTTTAGTAGTTCTTGGAAACTACACTGCATTAGGCCTTCAAATTGGGTATGGGGTGTAGAGAGAGGGTGTGTTACACTCCAAGGTGTTCCCCAGGTTGCCTTTCCTGAGCTTCGATCTTCATGCTCTCGTTTAGTAGTTGTCGGAAACTACGCTGCATTAGGCCTACAAATTGGGTATGGGGTGTAGAGAGAGGGTTTGTTACACTCCAAGGTGTTCCCCAGGTTGCCTTTCCTGAGCTTCGATCTTCCGGCTCTCGTTTAGTAGTTGTTGGAAACTACGCTGCATTAGGCCTTCAAATTGGGTATGGGGTGTAGCGAGAGGGTGTGTTACACTCCAAGGTGTTCCCCAGGTTGCCTTTCCTGAGCTTCGATCTTCCGGCTCTCGTTTAGTAGTTCTTGGAAACTACACTGCATTAGGCCTACAAATTGGGTATGGGGTGGAGAGAGATGGTGTGTTACACTCCAAGGTGTTCCCCAGGTTTCCTTGCCATTGCTTCGGTCTTCCGACTCTTGTTTAGTAGTTGTAGAAAAGTACACTGCATTAGGCCTACAAAATGGGTATGGGGTGGAGAGAGATGGTGTGTTACACTCCAAGGTGTTCCCCAGGTTGCCTTTCCTGAGCTTCTATCTTCAGGCTCTCATTAAATTGTGGTTAAATGGAACAACTGCATTTGGCGTACTAGTTGGTTTGGGGCCTACTATCGGTGTCTGCCACTCCTTGCTGTTCTCCTGGTTTCCTGTCCTGAAATTCCATTTTCAGGCTCTCGTTAAGTAGTTGTTAATGTTAGACTGCATTTGGCCTACTAGTTGGGTTGGGGCCTACTATCGGTGTCTGCCACTCCTTGCTGTTCTCCTCCACTGAACAAAGCTGTGCCGCCTGTTTACTACGGTTGCCAATTTTGAACTGCATTTCGACTACTTACTGATTTGGCCCTACTCTCTGTGTCAGCCTCTCATTCCAGTTGTCCTCCACTGCAATGCCCCCTGGTTATTCCTGTGTTACCAATTTTGAACTGCATTTAGCCCACTTTATTCTTTGGGCCTATATCTGTGTTTCCACTTCATCGTGCCCATTGCCCAGCCAGTGATAGATGAGTCTGCAGGTACATTGACCCATAACGCAACATTCCCCGTGCATGCTACACAACAACATTGTGACCCTGCTGAAAGTCAGGTTGCTCTTCCCACATACCATACCACCTTACACGGGGACAAAGAGGAAGGTGCAGATGAAAGTGCAGGTTCCTTCATCAGGTGGGGGGAGGAATACTAGTTGGCGACGTCACTGGCACAGGGCCTCTCATAGTACGCAAAAGTGTTGCTGCCGGTGGGAGGCGCCCCCGCCGTGCAAACACACCGCTGTACTTTGAGGGGCCCTGTGCCAGTGCCAATGCCAACAAGTGGGCCCCCCCTGCTTGCTCAGGATCACAGCACTTGCAAAGTTGAAATACTTACCTCTCCCTGCTCCACTGCCGTGACGTGGTCCAGATTTCCTGGGCCCACTAATTACTTGAACCAGCCCTACCCCACACAACTTTAGCCAAATGACCCCCAATTTCAAATGCCTTCCAATTATTATAAGGTAAATTACGCTTGACAAGCTTCATTAAGAAGAATGGATGGTTTTGACATTAAAATGGGCACTCTAGGTGTTTTCCTGGCCCCCACTCACTGCCGACTATGCTGCCCCATTGACTTGCATTGGGTTTCGTGTTTCGGTCGATCCCGACTTTACGTCATAATCGGCCGATTTCACTCGACCCGACTTTTGAGATAGTCGGGTTTCGCGAAACCCGGCTCGACTCTAAAAAGGTCAAGGTCGCTCAACTCTAGATGTTGGTAATCGGGAGCTTTTGGCCATGAAGTGGGCATTTGAGGAGTGGCGTCATTGGCTTGAGGGTGCTAGACATCGTGTGGTGGTCTTGACTGATCACAAAAATCTGATGTACCTTGAGTCTGCCAAGCGTCTGAATCCTAGACAGGCTCGTTGGTCACTGTTTTTCTCCCGTTTCAATTTTGTGGTTTCGTACCTGCCAGGTTCAAAGAATGTGAAGGCGGATGCTCTTTCTAGGAGTTTTGTGCCTGACTCCCCTGGAAATTCTGAGCCCACTGGTATCCTTAGGGATGGGGTGATTTTGTCGGCTGTCTCCCCAGACTTGCGACGTGCTTTGCAGGAGTTTCAGGCGGATAAACCTGATCGTTGTCCGCCGGAAAGACTGTTTGTTCCGGATAATTGGACCAGTAGAGTCATCTCCGAGGTCCATTCTTCTGTGTTGGCAGGTCATCCTGGAATATTTGGTACTAGAGACTTGGTGGCCAGGTCTTTTTGGTGGCCTTCCTTGTCGAGGGATGTGCGTTCTTTCGTGCAGTCTTGTGGAGTTTGCGCTCGGGCTAAGCCTTGCTGTTCTCGGGCCAGTGGATTGTTGTCACCTTTGCCTATCCCGAAGAGGCCTTGGACGCACATTTCCATGGACTTTATTTCGGATCTCCCTGTCTCTCAAAAAATGTCCGTCATATGGGTTGTGTGTGACCGCTTTTCTAAGATGGTTCATCTGGTACCCTTGCCTAAGTTACCTTCCTCCTCTGAGTTGGTCCCTCTGTTTTTTTTAAAACGTGGTCCGTTTGCATGGCATTCCGGAGAACATCGTTTCTGACAGGGGATCCCAGTTTGTGTCTAGATTTTGGCGGACGTTCTGTGCTAAGATGGGCATTGATTTGTCCTTTTCGTCTGCATTCCATCCCCAGACGAATGGCCAGACGGAACGAACTAATCAGACTTTAGAAACTTATTTAAGGTGTTTTGTTTCTGCTGATCAAGATGACTGGGTTTCCTTTTTTTGCCGAGTTTGCCCTTAATAATCGGGCTAGTTCTGCTACCTTGGTTTCTCCTTTCTTTTGTAATTCGGGGTTTCATCCTCGTTTTTCCTCTGGTCAGGTGGAGCCTTCTGATTGTCCTGGAGTGGACATGGTGGTGGATAGGTTGCATCAGATTTGGAGTCATGTGGTGGACAATTTGAAGTTGTCCCAGGAGAGGGCTCAGCAGTTTGCTAATCGCCGTCGCCGCGTGGGTCCTCGACTTCTTGTTGGGGACTTGGTGTGGTTGTCTTCTCGTTTTGTTCCTATGAAGGTCTCTTCTCCTAAGTTCAAGCCTCGGTTCATCGGTCCCTATAGGATCTTGGAAATTCTTAACCCTGTGTCGTTTCGTTTGGATCTCCCGGCATCGTTTGCTATTCATAATGTGTTCCATCGGTCGTTGTTGCGGAAGTATGAGGTACCTGTTGTTCCTTCGCTTGAGCCTCCTGCTCCGGTGCTGGTGGAGGGTGAATTGGAGTATGTTGTGGAGAAGATCTTGGATTCTCGTGTTTCCAGACGGAAACTCCAGTATTTGGTCAAGTGGAAGGGTTATGGTCAGGAGGATAATTCTTGGGTGATTGCCTCTGATGTTCATGCTGCCGATTTGGTCCGTGCTTTTCATAGGGCTCAACCTGGTCGCCCTGGTGGTTCTCGTGAGGGTTCGGTGACCCCTCCTCAAGGGGGGGGTACTGTTGTGAGTTCTGTTTTTGGGCTCCCTCTGGTGGTTACTGATGGTACTGGGTGACTTGTGTTCTCTGCGGTCTCTGGTGTCCACCTGTTCCATCAGGTTATGGGAGTTTCCTATTTAACCTGGCTTTTTTGTCATTTCCTCGCCGGCTATCAATGTAATCAGCGTGTCTTTTTACCTCTGCTACCTGCGTCTGTTATCTTCAGGACAAGCTAAGTTTTGATTTTCCTGTTCCACGTTTTGCTTAATTTTTGTCTTAGTCCAGCTTGCAGATATGTGATTCCTTGCTGCTGGTTGCTCTAGTGGGCTGAAATTACTCCTCATGTTCCATGAGTTGGCACATGAGTTCAAGTAATTTCAGGATGGTTTTTTGAAGGGTTTTTCGCTGACCGCGCAGTTCACTTTTGTATCCTCTGCTATCTAGCTTTAGCGGGCCTCATTTTTGCTGATTCTATTTTCATAACTACGTATGTGCTTTCCTCTCATTTCACCGTTATTACATGTGGGGGGCTGCTATTTCTGTGGGGTGTTTCTCTGGAGGCAAGTGAGGTCTGTGTTTCTTCTAATAGGGGAAGTTAATCCTTCGGCTGGCGCGAGACGTCTAGGAATCATCGTAGGCACGTTCCCCGGCTACTGCTAGTTGTGTGTTTAGGTTCAGGATCGCGGTCAGCTCAGGTTCCATCACCCTAGAGCTTGTTTTGTTTTTGTGCTTGTCCTTTTGTGATCCCCTGCCATTGGGATCATGACAGTTCACACGTGGCTGATAGCACAGATTACATGACGGTATGGAGCCGGACCCTGTATAGAGTAGGGCTGTGTTCACACGTGGCTGATAGCACAGATTACATGACGGTATGGAGCCGGACCCAGTATAGAGTAGGGCTGTGTTCACACGTGGCTGATAGCACAGATTACACGACGGTATGGAGCCGGACCCAGTATAGAGTAGGGCTGTGTTCACACGTGGCTGATAACACAGATTACACGACGGTATGGAGCCGGACCCAGTATAGAGTAGGGCTGTGTTCACACGTGGCTGATAGCACAGATTACATGACGGTATGGAGCCGGACCCTGTATAGAGTAGGGCTGCGTTCACACGTGGCTGATAGGTCAGATTACACGACGGTATGGAGCCGGACCCTGTATAGAGTAGGGCTGTGTTCACACGTGGCTGCGAGCACAGATTACACGATGGTATGGAGCTGGACCCTTTATAGAGTAGGGCTGTGTTCACACGTGGCTGCGAGCACTGATTACACGAGGGTATGGAGCCGGACCCAGTATAGAGTAGGGCTGTGTTCACACGTGGCTGATAGCACAGATTACACGACGGTATGGAGCCGGACTCTGTATAGAGTAGGGCTGTGTTCACACGTGGCTGATAGCACAGATTACACGACGGTATGGAGCCGGACCCAGTATAGAGTAGGGCTGTGTTCACACGTGGCTGATAGCACAGATTACACGACGGTATGGAGCCGGACCCTGTATAGAGTAGGGCTGTGCTCACACGTGGCTACGAGCGCTGATTACACGACGGTATGGAGCCGGACCCAGTATAGAGTAGGGCTGTGTTCACACGTGGCTGATAGCACAGATTACACGACGGTATGGAGCCGGACCCAGTATAGAGTAGGGCTGTGTTCACACGTGGCTAATAGTACGGATTACACGATGGTATGGAGCCGGACCCAGTATAGAGTAGGGCTGTGTTCATACGTGGCTGATAGCACAGATTACACGACGGTATGGAGCCGGACCCAGTATAGAGTAGGGCTGTGTTCACACGTGGCTGATAGCACAGATTACACGAGGGTATGGAGCCGGACCCAGTATAGAGTAGGGCTGTGTTCACACGTGGCTGATAGCACAGATTACACGACGGTATGGAGCCGGACCCAGTATAGAGTAGGGCTGTGTTCACACGTGGCTAATAGTACGGATTACACGATGGTATGGAGCCGGACCCAGTATAGAGTAGGGCTGTGTTCATACGTGGCTGATAGCACAGATTACACGACGGTATGGAGCCGGACCCAGTATAGAGTAGGGCTGTGTTCACACGTGGCTGCGAGCACTGATTACACGAGGGTATGGAGCCGGACCCAGTATAGAGTAGGGCTGTGTTCACACGTGGCTGATAGCACAGATTACACGACGGTATGGAGCCGCACCCAGTATAGAGTAGGGCTGTGTTCACACGTGGCTGATAGCACAGATTACACGACGGTATGGAGCCGGACTCTGTATAGAGTAGGGCTGTGTTCACACGTGGCTGATAGCACAGATTACACGACGGTATGGAGCCGGACCCAGTATAGAGTAGGGCTGTGTTCACACGTGGCTGATAGCACAGATTACACGACGGTATGGAGCCGGACCCTGTATAGAGTAGGGCTGTGCTCACACGTGGCTACGAGCGCTGATTACACGACGGTATGGAGCCGGACCCAGTATAGAGTAGGGCTGTGTTCACACGTGGCTGATAGCACAGATTACACGACGGTATGGAGCCGGACCCAGAATAGAGTAGGGCTGTGTTCACACGTGGCTAATAGTACGGATTACACGATGGTATGGAGCCGGACCCAGCATAGAGTAGGGCTGTGTTCATACGTGGCTGATAGCACAGATTACACGACGGTATGGAGCCGGACCCAGTATAGAGTAGGGCTGTGTTCACACGTGGCTGATAGCACAGATTACATGACGGTATGGAGCCGGACCCTGTATAGAGTAGGGCTGCGTTCACACGTGGCTGATAGCACAGATTACACGACGGTATGGAGCCGGACCCTGTATAGAGTAGGGCTGTGTTCACACGTGGCTGCGAGCACAGATTACACGATGGTATGGAGCTGGACCCTTTATAGAGTAGGGCTGTGTTCACACGTGGCTGCGAGCACAGATTACACGATGGTATGGAGCTGGACCCTGTATAGAGTAGAGCTGTGTTCACACGTGGCTGCGAGCACAGATTACACAACGGTATGGAGCCGGACCCTGTATAGAGTAGGGCTGTGTTCACACGTGGCTACGAGCACTGATTACACGACGGTATGGAGCCGGACCCTGTATAGAGTAGGGCTGTGTTCACACGTGGCTACGAGCACTGATTACACGACGGTATGGAGCCGGACCCTGTATAGAGTAGGGCTGTGTTCACACGTGGCTACGAGTACTGATTACACAACGGTATGGAGCCGGACCCTGTATAGAGTAGGGTTGTATTCACACGTGGCTGCGAGTACCGAATACACGACGGTATGGAGCCGGACCCAGTATAGAGTAGGGCTGTGTTCACACGTGGCTACGAGCGCTGATTACACGACGGTATGGAGCCGGACCCTGTATAGAGTAGGGCTGTATTCACACGTGGCTGATAGCACAGATTACACGACGGTATGGAGCCGGACCCTGTATAGAGTAGGGCTGTGTTCACACGTGGCTACGAGCGCTGATTACACGACGGTATGGAGCCGGACCCAGTATAGAGTAGGGCTGTGTTCACACGTGGCTGATAGCACAGATTACACGACGGTATGGAGCCGGACCCAGTATAGAGTAGGGCTGTGTTCACACGTGGCTGATAGCACGGATTACACGACGGTATGGAGCCGGACCCAGTATAGATTAGGGCTGTGTTCACACGTGGCTGATAGCACAGATTACATGACGGTATGGAGCCGGACCCTGTATAGAGTAGGGCTGCGTTCACACGTGGCTGATAGCACAGATTACACGACGGTATGGAGCCTGACCCTGTATAGAGTAGGGCTGTGTTCACACGTGGCAGCGAGCACAGATTACACGATGGTATGGAGCTGGACCCTTTATAGAGTAGGGCTGTGTTCACACGTGGCTGCGAGCACAGATTACACGATGGTATGGAGCTGGACCCTGTATAGAGTAGGGCTGTGTTCACACGTGGCTGCGAGCACAGATTACACGATGGTATGGAGCCGGACCCTGTATAGAGTAGGGCTGTGTTCACACGTGGCTACGAGCACTGATTACACGACGGTATGGAGACGGACCCTGTATAGAGTAGGGCTGTGTTCACACGTGGCTACGAGCACTGATTACACAACGGTATGGAGCCGGACCCTGTATAGAGTAGGGCTGTGTTCACACGTGGCTACGAGCACTGATTACACGACGGTATGGAGCTGGACCCTGTATAGAGTAGGGCTGTGTTCACACGTGGCTGCGAGCACAGATTACACGACGGTATGGAGCCGGACACAGTATAGAGTAGGGCTGTGTTCACACGTGGCTGCGAGCACAGATTACACGAGGGTATGGAGCCGGACCCTGTATAGAGTAGGTCTGTATTCACACGTGGCTGATAGCACAGATTACACGACGGTATGGAGCCGGACCCTGTATAGAGTAGGGCTGTGTTCACACGTGGCTGCGAGCACAGATTACACGAGGGTATGGAGCCGGACCCTGTATAGAGTAGGGCTGTGTTCACACGTGGCTGCGAGAACAGATTACACAAGGGTATGGAGCCGGACCCTGTATAGAGTAGAGCTGTGTTCACACGTGGCTGCAAGCACAGATTACACAACAGTATGGAGCCGGACCCTGTATAGAGTAGGGCTGTGTTCACACGTGGTTGCGAGCTCAGATTACACGACGATATGGAGCCGGACCCTGTAAAGAGCAGGGCTGTGTTCACACGTGGCTGAGAGCACAGATTACACAACAGTATGGAGCCGGACCCTGTTAAGAGTAGAACTGTGTTCACACGTGGCTGAGAGCACAGATTACACGACGGTGTGGAGCCGGACCCTGTACAGAGTAGGGCTGTGTTCACACATGGCTGCGAGCACAGATTACACGACGGTATGGAGCCGGACCCTGTATAGAGTAGGGCTGCGTTCACACGTGGCTGCGAACACAGATTACACGAGGGTATGGAGCCGGACCCTGTATAGAGTAGGGCTGCGTTCAAACGTGGCTGAGAGCACAGATTACACGACGGTATGGAGCCGGACCCTGTATAGAGTAGGGCTGCGTTCACACGTGGCTGCGAGTGCCGATTACACGACGGTATGGAGCCGGACCCTGTATAGAGTAGGGCTGTGTTCACACGTGGCTGCGAGCACAGATTACACAACAGTATGGAGCCGGACCCAGTATAGAGTAGGGCTGCGTTCACACGTGGCTGCGAGCTCAGATTACACGACAGTATGGAGCCGGACCCAGTATAGAGTAGGGCTGCGTTCACGAGCGCTGAATACATGACAGTATGGAGCCGGACCCAGTATAGAGTAGGGCTGTGTTCACACGTGGCTGCGAGCTCAGATTACACGACGATATGGAGCCGGACCCTGTAAAGAGTAGGGCTGTGTTCACACGTGGCTGAGAGCACAGATTACACGAGGGTATGGAGCCGGACCCTGTAAAGAGTAGGGCTGTGTTCACACGTGGCTGAGAGCACAGATTACACGACAGTATGGAGCCGGACCCTGTAAAGAGTAGGGCTGTGTTCACACGTGGCTGCGAGCACAGATTACACGACGGTATGGAGCCGGACCCTGTATAGAGTAGGGCTGCGTTCACACGTGGCTGCGAGCACAGATTACACGAGGGTATGGAGCCGGACCCTGTATAGAGTAGGGCTGTGTTCACACGTGGCTGAGAGCACAGATTACACGAGGGTATGGAGCCGGACCCTGTATAGAGTAGAGCTGTGTTCACACGTGGCTGCGAGAACAGATTACACAACAGTATGGAGCCGGACCCTGTATAGAGTAGGGCTGCGTTCACACGTGGTAGAGAGCACCGATTACAAGACGGTATGGAGCGGGACCCAGTATAGAGTAGGGCTGCGTTCACACGTGGCTGAGAGCACCGATTACGTGACAGTATGGAGCCGGACCCTGTATAGAGTAGGGCTGCGTTCAAACGTGGCTGAGAGCACAGATTACACGACAGTATGGAGCCGGACCCTGTATAGAGTAGGGCTGCGTTCACACGTGGCTGCGAGTGCCGATTACACGACGGTATAGAGCCGGACCCTGTATAGAGTAGGGCTGTGTTCACACGTGGCTGCGAGCACAGATTACACAACAGTATGGAGCCGGACCCAGTATAGAGTAGGGCTGCGTTCACATGTGGCTGCGAGCTCAGATTACACGACGGTATGGAGCCGGACCCAGTATAGAGTAGGGCTGCGTTCACGAGCGCTGATTACATGACAGTATGGAGCCGGACCCAGTATAGAGTAGGGCTGTGTTCACACGTGGCTGCAAGCACAGATTACACGACGGTATGGAGCCGGACCCAGTACAGAGAAGGGCTGAGTTCACACGTGGCTGTGAGCTCAGATTACACGACGGTATGGAGCCGGACCCAGTATAGAGTAGGGCTGCGTTCACACGTAGCTACGAGCGCTGATTACATGACAGTATGGAGCCGGACCCAGTATAGAGTAGGGCTGTGTTCACACGTGGCTGCGAGCACAGATTACACGACGGTATGGAGCCGGACCCAGTATAAAGTAGAGCTGTGTTCACATGTGGCTGCGAGCACAGATTACACAACAGTATGGAGACGGACCCTGTATAGAGTGGGGCTGTGTTCACACGTGGCTGAGAGCTCAGATTACACGACGGTATGGAGCCGGACCTAGTATAAAGTAGAGCTGTGTTCACACGTGGCTGCAAGCACAGATTACACAACAGTATGGAGCCGGACCCTGTATAGAGTGGGGCTGTGTTCACACGTGGCTGAGAGCTCAGATTACACGACGGTATGGAGCCTGACCCTGTATAGAGTAGGGCTGTGTTCACACGTGGCTGCGAGCACAGATTACATGACGGTATGGAGTCGGACCCAGTATAGAGTAGGGCTGTGTTCACACGTGGCTGAGAGCTCAGATTACACGACGGTATGGAGCCTGACCCTGTATAGAGTAGGGCTGTGTTCACACGTGGCTGCGAGCACAGATTACATGACGGTATGGAGCCGCATCCAGTATAGAGTAGGGCTGTGTTCACACGTGGCTGCAAGCACAGATTACACAACAGTATGGAGCCGGACCCTGTATAGAGTGGGGCTGTGTTCACACGTGGCTGCGAGTGCCGATTACACAACGGTATGGAGCCGGACCCTGTATAAAGTAGGGCTGTGTTCACACGTGGCTGCGAGCACAGATTACACAACAGTATGGAGCCGGACCCAGTATAGAGTAGGGCTGCGTTCACACGTGGCTGCGAGCTCAGATTACACGACGGTATGGAGCCGGACCCAGTATAGAGTAGGGCTGCGTTCACGAGCGCTGATTACATGACAGTATGGAGCCGGACCCAGTACAGAGTAGGGCTGAGTTCACACGTGGCTGTGAGCTCAGATTACACGACGGTATGGAGCCGGACCCAGTATAGAGTAGGGCTGCGTTCACACGTGGCTACGAGCGCTGATTACATGACAGTATGGAGCCGGACCCAGTATAGAGTAGGGCTGTGTTCACACGTGGCTGCGAGCACAGATTACACGACGGTATGGAGCCGGACCCAGTATAAAGTAGAGCTGTGTTCACATGTGGCTGCGAGCACAGATTACACAACAGTATGGAGACGGACCCTGTATAGAGTGGGGCTGTGTTCACACGTGGCTGAGAGCTCAGATTACACGACGGTATGGAGCCGGACCTAGTATAAAGTAGAGCTGTGTTCACACGTGGCAGCGAGCACAGATTACACAACAGTATGGAGCCGGACCCTGTATAGAGTGGGGCTGTGTACACACGTGGCTGAGAGCTCAGATTACACGACGGTATGGAGCCTGACCCTGTATAGAGTAGGGCTGTGTTCACACGTGGCTGCGAGCACAGATTACATGACGGTATGGAGCCGCACCCAGTATAGAGTAGGGCTGAGTTCACACGTGGCTGCAAGCACAGATTACACAACAGTATGGAGCCGGACCCTGTATAGAGTGGGGCTGTGTTCACACGTGGCTGCGAGCTCAGATTACACGACGGTATGGAGCCGGACCCAGTATAGATTAGGGCTGCGTTCACGAGCGCTGATTACATGACAGTATGGAGGCGGACCCAGTATAGAGTCGGGCTGTGTTCACACGTGGCTGCAAGCACAGATTACACGACGGTATGGAGCCGGACCCAGTACAGAGTAGGGCTGAGTTCACACGTGGCTGTGAGCTCAGATTACACGACGGTATGGAGCCGGACCCAGTATAGAGTAGGGCTGCGTTCACACGTGGCTACGAGCGCTGATTACATGACAGTATGGAGCCGGACCCAGTATAGAGTAGGGCTGTGTTCACACGTGGCTGCGAGCACAGATTACACGACGGTATGGAGCCGGACCCAGTATAAAGTAGAGCTGTGTTCACATGTGGCTGCGAGCACAGATTACACAACAGTATGGAGACGGACCCTGTATAGAGTGGGGCTGTGTTCACACGTGGCTGAGAGCTCAGATTACACGACGGTATGGAGCCGGACCTAGTATAAAGTAGAGCTGTGTTCACACGTGGCTGCGAGCACAGATTACACAACAGTATGGAGCCGGACCCTGTATAGAGTGGGGCTGTGTTCACACGTGGCTGAGAGCTCAGATTACACGACGGTATGGAGCCTGACCCTGTATAGAGTAGGGCTGTGTTCACACGTGGCTGCGAGCACAGATTACATGACGGTATGGAGCCGCACCCAGTATAGAGTAGGGCTGTGTTCACACGTGGCTGCAAGCACAGATTACACAACAGTATGGAGCCGGACCCTGTATAGAGTGGGGCTCTGTTCACACGTGGCTGCGAGTGCCGGTTACACAACGGTATGGAGCTGGACCCTGTATAGAGTAGGGCTGTGTTCACACGTGGCTGCGAGCACAGATTACACAACAGTATGGAGCCGGACCCAATATAGAGTAGGGCTGCGTTCACACGTGGCTGCGAGCTTAGATTACACGACGGTATGGAGCCGGACCCAGTATAGAGTAGGGCTGCGTTCACGAGCGCTGAGTACATGACAGTATGGAGCCGGACCCAGTATAGAGTAGGGCTGTGTTCACACGTGGCTGCAAGCACAGATTACACGACGGTATGGAGCCGGACCCAGTACAGAGTAGGGCTGAGTTCACACGTGGCTGTGATCTCAGATTACACAACGGTATGGAGCCGGACCCAGTATAGAGCAGGGCTGCGTTCACACGTGGCTACGAGCGCTGATTACATGACAGTATGGCGCCGGACCCAGTATAGAGTAGGGCTGTGTTCACACGTGGCTGCGAGCACAGATTACACGACGGTATGGAGCTGGACCCAGTATAAAGTAGAGCTGTGTTCACATGTGGCTGCGAGCACAGATTACACAACAGTATGGAGACGGACCCTGTATAGAGTGGGGCTGTGTTCACACGTGGCTGAGAGCTCAGATTACACGACGGTATGGAGCCGGACCTAGTATAAAGTAGAGCTGTGTTCACACGTGGCTGCGAGCACAGATTACACAACAGTATGGAGCCGGACCCTGTATAGAGTGGGGCTGTGTTCACACGTGGCTGAGAGCTCAGATTACACGACGGTATGGAGCCTGACCCTGTATAGAGTAGGGCTGTGTTCACACGTGGCTGCGAGCACAGATTACATGACGGTATGGAGCCGCACCCAGTATAGAGTAGGGCTGTGTTCACACGTGGCTGCAAGCACAGATTACACAACAGTATGGAGCCGGACCCTGTATAGAGTGGGGCTGTGTTCACACGTGGCTGCGAGTGCCGGTTACACAACGGTATGGAGCTGGACCCTGTATAGAGTAGGGCTGTGTTCACACGTGGCTGCGAGCACAGATTACACAACAGTATGGAGCCGGACCCAATATAGAGTAGGGCTGCGTTCACACGTGGCTGCGAGCTTAGATTACACGACGGTATGGAGCCGGACCCAGTATAGAGTAGGGCTGCGTTCACGAGCGCTGATTACATGACAGTATGGAGTCGGACCCAGTATAGAGTAGGGCTGTGTTCACACGTGGCTGAGAGCTCAGATTACACGACGGTATGGAGCCTGACCCTGTATAGAGTAGGGCTGTGTTCACACGTGGCTGCGAGCACAGATTACATGACGGTATGGAGCCGCATCCAGTATAGAGTAGGACTGTGTTCACACGTGGCTGCAAGCACAGATTACACAACAGTATGGAGCCGGACCCTGTATAGAGTGGGGCTGTGTTCACACGTGGCTGCGAGTGCCGATTACACAACGGTATGGAGCCGGACCCTGTATAAAGTAGGGCTGTGTTCACACGTGGCTGCGAGCACAGATTACACAACAGTAAGGAGCCGGACCCAGTATAGAGTAGGGCTGCGTTCACACGTGGCTGCGAGCTCAGATTACACGACGGTATGGAGCCGGACCCAGTATAGAGTAGGGCTGCGTTCACGAGCGCTGATTACATGACAGTATGGAGCCGGACCCAGTACAGAGTAGGGCTGAGTTCACACGTGGCTGTGAGCTCAGATTACACGACGGTATGGAGCCGGACCCAGTATAGAGTAGGGCTGCGTTCACACGTGGCTACGAGCGCTGATTACATGACAGTATGGAGCCGGACCCAGTATAGAGTAGGGCTGTGTTCACACGTGGCTGCGAGCACAGATTACACGACGGTATGGAGCCGGACCCAGTATAAAGTAGAGCTGTGTTCACATGTGGCTGCGAGCACAGATTACACAACAGTATGGAGACGGACCCTGTATAGAGTGGGGCTGTGTTCACACGTGGCTGAGAGCTCAGATTACACGACGGTATGGAGCCGGACCTAGTATAAAGTAGAGCTGTGTTCACACGTGGCTGCGAGCACAGATTACACAACAGTATGGAGCCGGACCCTGTATAGAGTGAGGCTGTGTACACACGTGGCTGAGAGCTCAGATTACACGACGGTATGGAGCCTGACCCTGTATAGAGTAGGGCTGTGTTCACACGTGGCTGCGAGCACAGATTACATGACGGTATGGAGCCGCACCCAGTATAGAGTAGGGCTGAGTTCACACGTGGCTGCAAGCACAGATTACACAACAGTATGGAGCCGGACCCTGTATAGAGTGGGGCTGTGTTCACACGTGGCTGCGAGCTCAGATTACACGATGGTATGGAGCCGGACCCAGTATAGATTACGGCTGCGTTCACGAGCGCTGATTACATGACAGTATGGAGCCGGACCCAGTATAGAGTCGGGCTGTGTTCACACGTGGCTGCAAGCACAGATTACACGACGGTATGGAGCCGGACCCAGTACAGAGTAGGGCTGAGTTCACACGTGGCTGTGAGCTCAGATTACACGACGGTATGGAGCCGGACCCAGTATAGAGTAGGGCTGCGTTCACACGTGGCTACGAGCGCTGATTACATGACAGTATGGAGCCGGACCCAGTATAGAGTAGGGCTGTGTTCACACGTGGCTGCGAGCACAGATTACACGACGGTATGGAGCCGGACCCAGTATAAAGTAGAGCTGTGTTCACATGTGGCTGCGAGCACAGATTACACAACAGTATGGAGACGGACCCTGTATAGAGTGGGGCTGTGTTCACACGTGGCTGAGAGCTCAGATTACACGACGGTATGGAGCCGGACCTAGTATAAAGTAGAGCTGTGTTCACACGTGGCTGCGAGCACAGATTACACAACAGTATGGAGCCGGACCCTGTATAGAGTGGGGCTGTGTTCACACGTGGCTGAGAGCTCAGATTACACGACGGTATGGAGCCTGACCCTGTATAGAGTAGGGCTGTGTTCACACGTGGCTGCGAGCACAGATTACATGACGGTATGGATCCGCACCCAGTATAGAGTAGGGCTGTGTTCACACGTGGCTGCAAGCACAGATTACACAACAGTATGGAGCCGGACCCTGTATAGAGTGGGGCTGTGTTCACACGTGGCTGCGAGTGCCGGTTACACAACGGTATGGAGCTGGACCCTGTATAGAGTAGGGCTGTGTTCACACGTGGCTGCGAGCACAGATTACACAACAGTATGGAGCCGGACCCAATATAGAGTAGGGCTGCGTTCACACGTGGCTGCGAGCTTAGATTACACGACGGTATGGAGCCGGACCCAGTATAGAGTAGGGCTGCGTTCACGAGCGCTGATTACATGACAGTATGGAGCCGGACCCAGTATAGAGTAGGGCTGTGTTCACACGTGGCTGCAAGCACAGATTACACGACGGTATGGAGCCGGACCCAGTACAGAGTAGGGCTGAGTTCACACGTGGCTGTGATCTCAGATTACACAACGGTATGGAGCCGGACCCAGTATAGAGCAGGGCTGCGTTCACACGTGGCTACGAGCGCTGATTACATGACAGTATGGCGCCGGACCCAGTATAGAGTAGGGCTGTGTTCACACGTGGCTGCGAGCACAGATTACACGACGGTATGGAGCCGGACCCAGTATAAAGTAGAGCTGTGTTCACATGTGGCTGCGAGCACAGATTACACAACAGTATGGAGACGGACCCTGTATAGAGTGGGGCTGTGTTCACACGTGGCTGAGAGCTCAGATTACAAGACGGTATGGAGCCGGACCTAGTATAAAGCAGAGCCGTGTTCACACGTGACTGCGAGCACAGATTACACAACAGTATGGAGCCGGACCCTGTATAGAGTGGGGCTGTGTTCACACGTGGCTGAGAGCTCAGATTACACGACGGTATGGAGCCTGACCCTGTATAGAGTAGGGCTGTGTTCACACGTGGCTGCGAGCAGAGATTACATGACGGTATGGAGCCGCACCCAGTATAGAGTAGAGCTGTGTTCACACGTGGCTGCAAGCACAGACTACACAACAGTATGGAGCCGGACCCTGTATAGAGTGGGGCTGTGTTCACACGTGGCTGCGAGCTCAGATTACACGACGGTATGGAGCCGGACCCAGTATAGAGTAGGGCTGCGTTCACGAGCGCTGATTACATGACAGTATGGAGCCGGACCCAGTATAGAGTAGGGCTGTGTTCACACGTGGCTGCAAGCACAGATTACACGACGGTATGGAGCCGGACCCAGTACAGAGTAGGGCTGAGTTCACACGTGGCTGTGAGCTCAGATTACACGACGGTATGGAGCCGGACCCAGTATAGAGTAGGGCTGCGTTCACACGTGGCTACGAGCGCTGATTACATGACAGTATGGAGCCGGACCCAGTATAGAGTAGGGCTGTGTTCACACGTGGCTGCGAGCATAGATTACACAACGGTATGGAGCCGGACCCAGTATAAAGTAGAGCTGTGTTCACATGTGGCTGCGAGCACAGATTACACAACAGTATGGAGACGGACCCTGTATAGAGTGGGGCTGTGTTCACACATGGCTGAGAGCTCAGATTACACGACGGTATGGAGCCTGACCCTGTATAGAGTAGGGCTGTGTTCACATGTGGCTGCGAGCACAGATTACATGACGGTATGGAGCCGCACCCAGTATAGAGTAGGGCTGTGTTCACACGTGGCTGCAAGCACAGATTACACAACAGTATGGAGCCGGACCCTGTATAGAGTGGG
The DNA here is from genome assembly GCF_032444005.1 of Ranitomeya imitator. Lineage (NCBI taxonomy): Eukaryota > Metazoa > Chordata > Amphibia > Anura > Dendrobatidae > Ranitomeya > Ranitomeya imitator. Next base: position 850,013,862 of record NC_091283.1, on the reverse strand, counting down.
GCTGTGTTCACACGTGGCTGCGAGCTCAGATTACACGACGGTATGGAGCCGGACCCAGTATAGAGTAGGGCTGCGTTCACGAGCGCTGATTACATGACAGTATGGAGCCGGACCCAGTATAGAGTAGGGCTGTGTTCACACGTGGCTGCAAGCACAGATTACACGACGGTATGGAGCCGGACCCAGTACAGAGTAGGGCTGAGTTCACACATGGCTGTGAGCTCAGATTACACGAAGGTATGGAGCCGGACCCAGTATAGAGTAGGGCTGCGTTCACACGTGGCTATGAGCGCTGATTACATGACAGTATGGAGCCGGACCCAGTATAGAGTAGGGCTGTGTTCACACGTGGCTGCGAGCACAGATTACACGACGGTATGGAGCCGGACCCAGTATAAAGTAGAGCTGTGTTCACATGTGGCTGCGAGCACAGATTACACAACAGTATGGAGACGGATCCTGTATAGAGTGGGGCTGTGTTCACACGTGGCTGAGAGCTCAGATTACACGACGGTATGGAGCCGGACCTAGTATAAAGTAGAGCTGTGTTCACACGTGGCTGCGAGCACAGATTACACAACAGTATGGAGCCGGACCCTGTATAGAGTGGGGCTGTGTTCACACGTGGCTGAGAGCTCAGATTACACGACGGTATGGAGCCTGACCCTGTATAGAGTAGGGATGTGTTCACACGTGGCTGCGAGCACAGATTACATGACGGTATGGATCCGCACCCAGTATAGAGTAGGGCTGTGTTCACACGTGGCTGCAAGCACAGATTACACAACAGTATGGAGCCGGACCCTGTATAGAGTGGGGCTGTGTTCACACGTGGCTGCGAGTGCCGATTACACAACGGTATGGAGCCGGACCCTGTATAGAGTAGGGCTGTGTTCACACGTGGCTGCGAGCACAGATTACACAACAGTATGGAGCCGGACCCAGTATAGAGTAGGGCTGCGTTCACACGTGGCTGCGAGCTCAGATTACACAACAGTATGGAGCCGGACCCAGTATAGAGTAGGGCTGCGTTCACACGTGGCTGATAGCACAGATTACACGACGGTATGGAGCCGGACCCAGTATAGAGTAGGGCTGTGTTCACACGTGGCTGATAGCACGGATTACACGACGGTATGGAGCCGGACCCAGTATAGATTAGGGCTGTGTTCACACGTGGCTGATAGCACAGATTACATGACGGTATGGAGCCGGACCCTGTATAGAGTAGGGCTGCGTTCACACGTGGCTGATAGCACAGATTACACGACGGTATGGAGCCTGACCCTGTATAGAGTAGGGCTGTGTTCACACGTGGCAGCGAGCACAGATTACACGATGGTATGGAGCTGGACCCTTTATAGAGTAGGGCTGTGTTCACACGTGGCTGCGAGCACAGATTACACGATGGTATGGAGCTGGACCCTGTATAGAGTAGGGCTGTGTTCACACGTGGCTGCGAGCACAGATTACACGATGGTATGGAGCCGGACCCTGTATAGAGTAGGGCTGTGTTCACACGTGGCTACGAGCACTGATTACACGACGGTATGGAGACGGACCCTGTATAGAGTAGGGCTGTGTTCACACGTGGCTACGAGCACTGATTACACGACGGTATGGAGCCGGACCCTGTATAGAGTAGGGCTGTGTTCACACGTGGCTACGAGCACTGATTACACGACGGTATGGAGCTGGACCCTGTATAGAGTAGGGCTGTGTTCACACGTGGCTGCGAGCACAGATTACACGACGGTATGGAGCCGGACACAGTATAGAGTAGGGCTGTGTTCACACGTGGCTGCGAGCACAGATTACACGAGGGTATGGAGCCGGACCCTGTATAGAGTAGGGCTGTATTCACACGTGGCTGATAGCACAGATTACACGACGGTATGGAGCCGGACCCTGTATAGAGTAGGGCTGTGTTCACACGTGGCTGCGAGCACAGATTACACGAGGGTATGGAGCCGGACCCTGTATAGAGTAGGGCTGTGTTCACACGTGGCTGCGAGAACAGATTACACAAGGGTATGGAGCCGGACCCTGTATAGAGTAGAGCTGTGTTCACACGTGGCTGCAAGCACAGATTACACAACAGTATGGAGCCGGACCCTGTATAGAGTAGGGCTGTGTTCACACGTGGTTGCGAGCTCAGATTACACGACGATATGGAGCCGGACCCTGTAAAGAGCAGGGCTGTGTTCACACGTGGCTGAGAGCACAGATTACACAACAGTATGGAGCCGGACCCTGTTAAGAGTAGAACTGTGTTCACACGTGGCTGAGAGCACAGATTACACGACGGTGTGGAGCCGGACCCTGTACAGAGTAGGGCTGTGTTCACACATGGCTGCGAGCACAGATTACACGACGGTATGGAGCCGGACCCTGTATAGAGTAGGGCTGCGTTCACACGTGGCTGCGAACACAGATTACACGAGGGTATGGAGCCGGACCCTGTATAGAGTAGGGCTGCGTTCAAACGTGGCTGAGAGCACAGATTACACGACGGTATGGAGCCGGACCCTGTATAGAGTAGGGCTGCGTTCACACGTGGCTGCGAGTGCCGATTACACGACGGTATGGAGCCGGACCCTGTATAGAGTAGGGCTGTGTTCACACGTGGCTGCGAGCACAGATTACACAACAGTATGGAGCCGGACCCAGTATAGAGTAGGGCTGCGTTCACACGTGGCTGCGAGCTCAGATTACACGACAGTATGGAGCCGGACCCAGTATAGAGTAGGGCTGCGTTCACGAGCGCTGAATACATGACAGTATGGAGCCGGACCCAGTATAGAGTAGGGCTGTGTTCACACGTGGCTGCGAGCTCAGATTACACGACGATATGGAGCCGGACCCTGTAAAGAGTAGGGCTGTGTTCACACGTGGCTGAGAGCACAGATTACACGAGGGTATGGAGCCGGACCCTGTAAAGAGTAGGGCTGTGTTCACACGTGGCTGAGAGCACAGATTACACGACAGTATGGAGCCGGACCCTGTAAAGAGTAGGGCTGTGTTCACACGTGGCTGCGAGCACAGATTACACGACGGTATGGAGCCGGACCCTGTATAGAGTAGGGCTGCGTTCACACGTGGCTGCGAGCACAGATTACACGAGGGTATGGAGCCGGACCCTGTATAGAGTAGGGCTGTGTTCACACGTGGCTGAGAGCACAGATTACACGAGGGTATGGAGCCGGACCCTGTATAGAGTAGAGCTGTGTTCACACGTGGCTGCGAGAACAGATTACACAACAGTATGGAGCCGGACCCTGTATAGAGTAGGGCTGCGTTCACACGTGGTAGAGAGCACCGATTACAAGACGGTATGGAGCGGGACCCAGTATAGAGTAGGGCTGCGTTCACACGTGGCTGAGAGCACCGATTACGTGACAGTATGGAGCCGGACCCTGTATAGAGTAGGGCTGCGTTCAAACGTGGCTGAGAGCACAGATTACACGACAGTATGGAGCCGGACCCTGTATAGAGTAGGGCTGCGTTCACACGTGGCTGCGAGTGCCGATTACACGACGGTATAGAGCCGGACCCTGTATAGAGTAGGGCTGTGTTCACACGTGGCTGCGAGCACAGATTACACAACAGTATGGAGCCGGACCCAGTATAGAGTAGGGCTGCGTTCACATGTGGCTGCGAGCTCAGATTACACGACGGTATGGAGCCGGACCCAGTATAGAGTAGGGCTGCGTTCACGAGCGCTGATTACATGACAGTATGGAGCCGGACCCAGTATAGAGTAGGGCTGTGTTCACACGTGGCTGCAAGCACAGATTACACGACGGTATGGAGCCGGACCCAGTACAGAGAAAGGCTGAGTTCACACGTGGCTGTGAGCTCAGATTACACGACGGTATGGAGCCGGACCCAGTATAGAGTAGGGCTGCGTTCACACGTAGCTACGAGCGCTGATTACATGACAGTATGGAGCCGGACCCAGTATAGAGTAGGGCTGTGTTCACACGTGGCTGCGAGCACAGATTACACGACGGTATGGAGCCGGACCCAGTATAAAGTAGAGCTGTGTTCACATGTGGCTGCGAGCACAGATTACACAACAGTATGGAGACGGACCCTGTATAGAGTGGGGCTGTGTTCACACGTGGCTGAGAGCTCAGATTACACGACGGTATGGAGCCGGACCTAGTATAAAGTAGAGCTGTGTTCACACGTGGCTGCAAGCACAGATTACACAACAGTATGGAGCCGGACCCTGTATAGAGTGGGGCTGTGTTCACACGTGGCTGAGAGCTCAGATTACACGACGGTATGGAGCCTGACCCTGTATAGAGTAGGGCTGTGTTCACACGTGGCTGCGAGCACAGATTACATGACGGTATGGAGTCGGACCCAGTATAGAGTAGGGCTGTGTTCACACGTGGCTGAGAGCTCAGATTACACGACGGTATGGAGCCTGACCCTGTATAGAGTAGGGCTGTGTTCACACGTGGCTGCGAGCACAGATTACATGACGGTATGGAGCCGCATCCAGTATAGAGTAGGGCTGTGTTCACACGTGGCTGCAAGCACAGATTACACAACAGTATGGAGCCGGACCCTGTATAGAGTGGGGCTGTGTTCACACGTGGCTGCGAGTGCCGATTACACAACGGTATGGAGCCGGACCCTGTATAAAGTAGGGCTGTGTTCACACGTGGCTGCGAGCACAGATTACACAACAGTATGGAGCCGGACCCAGTATAGAGTAGGGCTGCGTTCACACGTGGCTGCGAGCTCAGATTACACGACGGTATGGAGCCGGACCCAGTATAGAGTAGGGCTGCGTTCACGAGCGCTGATTACATGACAGTATGGAGCCGGACCCAGTACAGAGTAGGGCTGAGTTCACACGTGGCTGTGAGCTCAGATTACACGACGGTATGGAGCCGGACCCAGTATAGAGTAGGGCTGCGTTCACACGTGGCTACGAGCGCTGATTACATGACAGTATGGAGCCGGACCCAGTATAGAGTAGGGCTGTGTTCACACGTGGCTGCGAGCACAGATTACACGACGGTATGGAGCCGGACCCAGTATAAAGTAGAGCTGTGTTCACATGTGGCTGCGAGCACAGATTACACAACAGTATGGAGACGGACCCTGTATAGAGTGGGGCTGTGTTCACACGTGGCTGAGAGCTCAGATTACACGATGGTATGGAGCCGGACCTAGTATAAAGTAGAGCTGTGTTCACACGTGGCAGCGAGCACAGATTACACAACAGTATGGAGCCGGACCCTGTATAGAGTGGGGCTGTGTACACACGTGGCTGAGAGCTCAGATTACACGACGGTATGGAGCCTGACCCTGTATAGAGTAGGGCTGTGTTCACACGTGGCTGCGAGCACAGATTACATGACGGTATGGAGCCGCACCCAGTATAGAGTAGGGCTGAGTTCACACGTGGCTGCAAGCACAGATTACACAACAGTATGGAGCCGGACCCTGTATAGAGTGGGGCTGTGTTCACACGTGGCTGCGAGCTCAGATTACACGACGGTATGGAGCCGGACCCAGTATAGATTAGGGCTGCGTTCACGAGCGCTGATTACATGACAGTATGGAGGCGGACCCAGTATAGAGTCGGGCTGTGTTCACACGTGGCTGCAAGCACAGATTACACGACGGTATGGAGCCGGACCCAGTACAGAGTAGGGCTGAGTTCACACGTGGCTGTGAGCTCAGATTACACGACGGTATGGAGCCGGACCCAGTATAGAGTAGGGCTGCGTTCACACGTGGCTACGAGCGCTGATTACATGACAGTATGGAGCCGGACCCAGTATAGAGTAGGGCTGTGTTCACACGTGGCTGCGAGCACAGATTACACGACGGTATGGAGCCGGACCCAGTATAAAGTAGAGCTGTGTTCACATGTGGCTGCGAGCACAGATTACACAACAGTATGGAGACGGACCCTGTATAGAGTGGGGCTGTGTTCACACGTGGCTGAGAGCTCAGATTACACGACGGTATGGAGCCGGACCTAGTATAAAGTAGAGCTGTGTTCACACGTGGCTGCGAGCACAGATTACACAACAGTATGGAGCCGGACCCTGTATAGAGTGGGGCTGTGTTCACACGTGGCTGAGAGCTCAGATTACACGACGGTATGGAGCCTGACCCTGTATAGAGTAGGGCTGTGTTCACACGTGGCTGCGAGCACAGATTACATGACGGTATGGAGCCGCACCCAGTATAGAGTAGGGCTGTGTTCACACGTGGCTGCAAGCACAGATTACACAACAGTATGGAGCCGGACCCTGTATAGAGTGGGGCTCTGTTCACACGTGGCTGCGAGTGCCGGTTACACAACGGTATGGAGCTGGACCCTGTATAGAGTAGGGCTGTGTTCACACGTGGCTGCGAGCACAGATTACACAACAGTATGGAGCCGGACCCAATATAGAGTAGGGCTGCGTTCACACGTGGCTGCGAGCTTAGATTACACGACGGTATGGAGCCGGACCCAGTATAGAGTAGGGCTGCGTTCACGAGCGCTGAGTACATGACAGTATGGAGCCGGACCCAGTATAGAGTAGGGCTGTGTTCACACGTGGCTGCAAGCACAGATTACACGACGGTATGGAGCCGGACCCAGTACAGAGTAGGGCTGAGTTCACACGTGGCTGTGATCTCAGATTACACAACGGTATGGAGCCGGACCCAGTATAGAGCAGGGCTGCGTTCACACGTGGCTACGAGCGCTGATTACATGACAGTATGGCGCCGGACCCAGTATAGAGTAGGGCTGTGTTCACACGTGGCTGCGAGCACAGATTACACGACGGTATGGAGCTGGACCCAGTATAAAGTAGAGCTGTGTTCACATGTGGCTGCGAGCACAGATTACACAACAGTATGGAGACGGACCCTGTATAGAGTGGGGCTGTGTTCACACGTGGCTGAGAGCTCAGATTACACGACGGTATGGAGCCGGACCTAGTATAAAGTAGAGCTGTGTTCACACGTGGCTGCGAGCACAGATTACACAACAGTATGGAGCCGGACCCTGTATAGAGTGGGGCTGTGTTCACACGTGGCTGAGAGCTCAGATTACACGACGGTATGGAGCCTGACCCTGTATAGAGTAGGGCTGTGTTCACACGTGGCTGCGAGCACAGATTACATGACGGTATGGAGCCGCACCCAGTATAGAGTAGGGCTGTGTTCACACGTGGCTGCAAGCACAGATTACACAACAGTATGGAGCCGGACCCTGTATAGAGTGGGGCTGTGTTCACACGTGGCTGCGAGTGCCGGTTACACAACGGTATGGAGCTGGACCCTGTATAGAGTAGGGCTGTGTTCACACGTGGCTGCGAGCACAGATTACACAACAGTATGGAGCCGGACCCAATATAGAGTAGGGCTGCGTTCACACGTGGCTGCGAGCTTAGATTACACGACGGTATGGAGCCGGACCCAGTATAGAGTAGGGCTGCGTTCACGAGCGCTGATTACATGACAGTATGGAGTCGGACCCAGTATAGAGTAGGGCTGTGTTCACACGTGGCTGAGAGCTCAGATTACACGACGGTATGGAGCCTGACCCTGTATAGAGTAGGGCTGTGTTCACACGTGGCTGCGAGCACAGATTACATGACGGTATGGAGCCGCATCCAGTATAGAGTAGGGCTGTGTTCACACGTGGCTGCAAGCACAGATTACACAACAGTATGGAGCCGGACCCTGTATAGAGTGGGGCTGTGTTCACACGTGGCTGCGAGTGCCGATTACACAACGGTATGGAGCCGGACCCTGTATAAAGTAGGGCTGTGTTCACACGTGGCTGCGAGCACAGATTACACAACAGTAAGGAGCCGGACCCAGTATAGAGTAGGGCTGCGTTCACACGTGGCTGCGAGCTCAGATTACACGACGGTATGGAGCCGGACCCAGTATAGAGTAGGGCTGCGTTCACGAGCGCTGATTACATGACAGTATGGAGCCGGACCCAGTACAGAGTAGGGCTGAGTTCACACGTGGCTGTGAGCTCAGATTACACGACGGTATGGAGCCGGACCCAGTATAGAGTAGGGCTGCGTTCACACGTGGCTACGAGCGCTGATTACATGACAGTATGGAGCCGGACCCAGTATAGAGTAGGGCTGTGTTCACACGTGGCTGCGAGCACAGATTACACGACGGTATGGAGCCGGACCCAGTATAAAGTAGAGCTGTGTTCACATGTGGCTGCGAGCACAGATTACACAACAGTATGGAGACGGACCCTGTATAGAGTGGGGCTGTGTTCACACGTGGCTGAGAGCTCAGATTACACGACGGTATGGAGCCGGACCTAGTATAAAGTAGAGCTGTGTTCACACGTGGCTGCGAGCACAGATTACACAACAGTATGGAGCCGGACCCTGTATAGAGTGGGGATGTGTACACACGTGGCTGAGAGCTCAGATTACACGACGGTATGGAGCCTGACCCTGTATAGAGTAGGGCTGTGTTCACACGTGGCTGCGAGCACAGATTACATGACGGTATGGAGCCGCACCCAGTATAGAGTAGGGCTGAGTTCACACGTGGCTGCAAGCACAGATTACACAACAGTATGGAGCCGGACCCTGTATAGAGTGGGGCTGTGTTCACACGTGGCTGCGAGCTCAGATTACACGATGGTATGGAGCCGGACCCAGTATAGATTACGGCTGCGTTCACGAGCGCTGATTACATGACAGTATGGAGCCGGACCCTGTATAGAGTAGGGCTGTGTTCACACGTGGCTGCGAGCACAGATTACATGACGGTATGGATCCGCACCCAGTATAGAGTAGGGCTGTGTTCACACGTGGCTACAAGCACAGATTACACAACAGTATGGAGCCGGACCCTGTATAGAGTGGGGCTGTGTTCACACGTGGCTGCGAGTGCCGGTTACACAACGGTATGGAGCTGGACCCTGTATAGAGTAGGGCTGTGTTCACACGTGGCTGCGAGCACAGATTACACAACAGTATGGAGCCGGACCCAATATAGAGTAGGGCTGCGTTCACACGTGGCTGCGAGCTTAGATTACACGACGGTATGGAGCCGGACCCAGTATAGAGTAGGGCTGCGTTCACGAGCGCTGATTACATGACAGTATGGAGCCGGACCCAGTATAGAGTAGGGCTGTGTTCACACGTGGCTGCAAGCACAGATTACACGACGGTATGGAGCCGGACCCAGTACAGAGTAGGGCTGAGTTCACACGTGGCTGTGATCTCAGATTACACAACGGTATGGAGCCGGACCCAGTATAGAGCAGGGCTGCGTTCACACGTGGCTACGAGCGCTGATTACATGACAGTATGGCGCCGGACCCAGTATAGAGTAGGGCTGTGTTCACACGTGGCTGCGAGCACAGATTACACGACGTTATGGAGCCGGACCCAGTATAAAGTAGAGCTGTGTTCACATGTGGCTGCGAGCACAGATTACACAACAGTATGGAGACGGACCCTGTATAGAGTGGGGCTGTGTTCACACGTGGCTGAGAGCTCAGATTACACGACGGTATGGAGCCGGACCTAGTATAAAGCAGAACCGTGTTCACACGTGGCTGCGAGCACAGATTACACAACATTATGGAGCCGGACCCTGTATAGAGTGGGGCTGTGTTCACACGTGGCTGAGAGCTCAGATTACACGACGGTATGGAGCCTGACCCTGTATAGAGTAGGGCTGTGTTCACACGTGGCTGCGAGCAGAGATTACATGACGGTATGGAGCCGCACCCAGTATAGAGTAGAGCTGTGTTCACACGTGGCTGCAAGCACAGACTACACAACAGTATGGAGCCGGACCCTGTATAGAGTGGGGCTGTGTTCACACGTGGCTGCGAGCTCAGATTACACGACGGTATGGAGCCGGACCCAGTATAGAGTAGGGCTGCGTTCACGAGCGCTGATTACATGACAGTATGGAGCCGGACCCAGTATAGAGTAGGGCTGTGTTCACACGTGGCTGCAAGCACAGATTACACGACGGTATGGAGCCGGACCCAGTACAGAGTAGGGCTGAGTTCACACGTGGCTGTGAGCTCAGATTACACGACGGTATGGAGCCGGACCCAGTATAGAGTAGGGCTGCGTTCACACGTGGCTACGAGCGCTGATTACATGACAGTATGGAGCCGGACCCAGTATAGAGTAGGGCTGTGTTCACACGTGGCTGCGAGCATAGATTACACGACGGTATGGAGCCGGACCCAGTATAAAGTAGAGCTGTGTTCACATGTGGCTGCGAGCACAGATTACACAACAGTATGGAGACGGACCCTGTATAGAGTGGGGCTGTGTTCACACATGGCTGAGAGCTCAGATTACACGACGGTATGGAGCCTGACCCTGTATAGAGTAGGGCTGTGTTCACATGTGGCTGCGAGCACAGATTACATGACGGTATGGAGCCGCACCCAGTATAGAGTAGGGCTGTGTTCACACGTGGCTGCAAGCACAGATTACACAACAGTATGGAGCCGGACCCTGTATAGAGTGGGGCTGTGTTCACACGTGGCTGCGAGCTCAGATTACACGACGGTATGGAGCCGGACCCAGTATAGAGTAGGGCTGCGTTCACGAGCGCTGATTACATGACAGTATGGAGCCGGACCCAGTATAGAGTAGGGCTGTGTTCACACGTGGCTGCAAGCACAGATTACACGACGGTATGGAGCCGGACCCAGTACAGAGTAGGGCTGAGTTCACACGTGGCTATGAGCGCTGATTACATGACAGTATGGAGCCGGACCCAGTATAGAGTAGGGCTGTGTTCACACGTGGCTGCGAGCACAGATTACACGACGGTATGGAGCCGGACCCAGTATAAAGTAGAGCTGTGTTCACATGTGGCTGCGAGCACAGATTACACAACAGTATGGAGACGGATCCTGTATAGAGTGGGGCTGTGTTCACACGTGGCTGAGAGCTCAGATTACACGACGGTATGGAGCCGGACCTAGTATAAAGTAGAGCTGTGTTCACACGTGGCTGCGAGCACAGATTACACAACAGTATGGAGCCGGACCCTGTATAGAGTGGGGCTGTGTTCACACGTGGCTGAGAGCTCAGATTACACGACGGTATGGAGCCTGACCCTGTATAGAGTAGGGATGTGTTCACACGTGGCTGCGAGCACAGATTACATGACGGTATGGATCCGCACCCAGTATAGAGTAGGGCTGTGTTCACACGTGGCTGCAAGCACAGATTACACAACAGTATGGAGCCGGACCCTGTATAGAGTGGGGCTGTGTTCACACGTGGCTGCGAGTGCCGATTACACAACGGTATGGAGCCGGACCCTGTATAGAGTAGGGCTGTGTTCACACGTGGCTGCGAGCACAGATTACACAACAGTATGGAGCCGGACCCAGTATAGAGTAGGGCTGCGTTCACACGTGGCTGCGAGCTCAGATTACACGACGGTATGGAGCCGGACCCAGTATAGAGTAGGGCTGCGTTCACGAGCGCTGATTACATGACAGTATGGAGCCGGACCCAGTATAGAGTAGGGCTGTGTTCACACGTGGCTGCAAGCACAGATTACACGACGGTATGGAGCCGGACCCAGTACAGAGTAGGGCTGAGTTCACACGTGGCTGTGAGCTCAGATTACACGACGGTATGGAGCCGGACCCAGTATAGAGTAGGGCTGCGTTCACACGTGGCTACGAGCGCTGATTACATGACAGTATGGCGCCGGACCCAGTATAGAGTAGGGCTGTGTTCACACGTGGCTGCGAGCACAGATTACACGACGGTATGGAGCCGGACCCAGTATAAAGTAGAGCTGTGTTCACATGTGGCTGCGAGCACAGATTACACAACAGTATGGAGACGGACCCTGTATAGAGTGGGGCTGTGTTCACACGTGGCTGAGAGCTCAGATTACACGACGGTATGGAGCCGGACCTAGTATAAAGTAGAGCTGTGTTCACACGTGGCTGCGAGCACAGATTACACAACAGTATGGAGCCGGACCCTGTATAGAGTGGGGCTGTGTTCACACGTGGCTGAGAGCTCAGATTACACGACGGTATGGAGCCTGACCCTGTATAGAGTAAGGCTGTGTTCACACGTGGCTGCGAGCAGAGATTACATGACGGTATGGAGCCGCACCCAGTATAGAGTAGGGCTGTGTTCACACGTGGCTGCAAGCACAGACTACACAACAGTATGGAGCCGGACCCTGTATAGAGTGGGGCTGTGTTCACACGTGGCTGCGAGCTCAGATTACACGACGGTATGGAGCCGGACCCAGTATAGAGTAGGGCTGCGTTCACGAGCGCTGATTACATGACAGTATGGAGCCGGACCCAGTATAGAGTAGGGCTGTGTTCACACGTGGCTGCAAGCACAGATTACACGACGGTATGGAGCCGGACCCAGTACAGAGTAGGGCTGAGTTCACACGTGGCTGTGAGCTCAGATTACACGACGGTATGGAGCCGGACCCAGTATAGAGTAGGGCTGCGTTCACACGTGGCTACGAGCGCTGATTACATGACAGTATGCAGCCGGACCCAGTATAGAGTAGGGCTGTGTTCACACGTGGCTGCGAGCACAGATTACACGACGGTATGGAGCCGGACCCAGTATAAAGTAGAGCTGTGTTCACATGTGGCCGCGAGCACAGATTACACAACAGTATGGAGACGGACCCTGTATAGAGTGGGGCTGTGTTCACACGTGGCTGAGAGCTCAGATTACACGACGGTATGGAGCCTGACCCTGTATAGAGTAGGGCTGTGTTCACACGTGGCTGCGAGCACAGATTACATGACGGTATGGAGCCGCACCCAGTATAGAGTAGGGCTGTGTTCACACGTGGCTGCAAGCACAGATTACACAACAGTATGGAGCCGGACCCTGTATAGAGTGGGGCTGTGTTCACACGTGGCTGCGAGCTCAGATTACACGACGGTATGGAGCCGGACGCAGTATAGAGTAGGGCTGCGTTCACGAGCGCTGATTACATGACAGTATGGAGCCGGACCCAGTATAGAGTAGGGCTGTGTTCACACGTGGCTGCAAGCACAGATTACACGACGGTATGGAGCCGGACCCAGTACAGAGTAGGGCTGAGTTCACACGTGGCTGTGAGCTCAGATTACACGACGGTATGGAGCCGGACCCAGTATAGAGTAGGGCTGCGTTCACACGTGGCTACGAGCGCTGATTACATGACAGTATGGAGCCGGACCCAGTATAGAGTAGGGCTGTGTTCACACGTGGCTGCGAGCACAGATTACACGACGGTATGGAGCCGGACCCAGTATAAAGTAGAGCTGTGTTCACATGTGGCTGCGAGCACAGATTACACAACAGTATGGAGACGGACCCTGTATAGAGTGGGGCTGTGTTCACACGTGGCTGAGAGCTCAGATTACACGACGGTATGGAGCCGGACCTAGTATAAAGTAGAGCTGTGTTCACACGTGGCTGCGAGCACAGATTACACAACAGTATGGAGCCGGACCCTGTATAGAGTGGGGCTGTGTTCACACGTGGCTGAGAGCTCAGATTACACGACGGTATGGAGCCTGACCCTGTATAGAGTGGGGCTGTGTTCACACGTGGCTGCGAGCACAGATTACATGACGGTATGGAGCCGCACCCAGTATAGAGTAGGGCTGTGTTCACACGTGGCTGCAAGCACAGATTACACAACAGTATGGAGCCGGACCCTGTATAGAGTGGGGCTGTGTTCACACGTGGCTGAGAGCTCAGATTACACGACGGTATGGAGCCGGACCCTGTATAGAGTGGGGCTGTGTTCACACGTGGCTGATAGCTCAGATTACACAACGGTACGGAGCCGGACCCTGTATAGAGTAGGGCTGTGTTCACACGTGGCTGCGAGCTCAGATTACATGACGGTATGGAGCCGGACTCAGTATAGAGTAGGGCTGTGTTCACACGTGGCTGCGAGCACAGATTACACAACGGTATGGAGCCGGACTCAGTATAGAGTAGGGCTGTGTTCACACGTGGCTGCGAGCACAGATTACACAACGGTATGGAGCCGGACCCAGTATAGAGTAGGGCTGTGTTCACACGTGGCTGCTAGCTCAGATTACATGACGGTATGGAGCCGGACTCAGTATAGAGTAGGGCTGTGTTCACACGTGGCTGCGAGCACAGATTACACAACGGTAAGGAACCGGACCCAGTATAGAGTAGGGCTGTGTTCACACGTGGCTGCCAGCTCAGATTACACGACGGTATGGAGCCGGACCTAGTATAAAGTAGAGCTGTGTTCACACATGGCCGCGAGCACAGATTACACAACAGTATGGAGCCGGACCCTGTATAGAGTGGGGCTGTGTTCACACGTGGCTGAGAGCTCAGATTACACGACGGTATGGAGCCTGACCCTGTATAGAGTAGGGCTGTGTTCACACATGGCTGCGAGCACAGATTACATGACGGTATGGAGCCAGACCCAGTATAGAGTAGGGCTGTGTTCACACGTGGCTGCAAGCACAGATTACACAACAGTATGGAGCCGGACCATGTATAGAGTAGGGCTGCGTTCACACGTGGCTGAGAGCACCGATTACGTGACGGTATGGAGCCGGACCCTGTATAGAGTAGGGCTGCGTTCAAACGTGGCTGAGAGCACAGATTACACGACGGTATGGAGCCGGACCCTGTATAGAGTAGGGCTGCGTTCCCACGTGGCTGCGAGTGCCGATTACACAACGGTATGGAGCCGGACCCTGTATAGAGTAGGGCTGTGTTCACACGTGGCTGCGAGCACAGATTACACAACAGTATGGAGCCGGACCCAGTATAGAGTAGGGCTGCGTTTACACGTGGCTGCGAGGTCAGATTACACGACGGTATGGAGCCGGACCCAGTATAGAGTAGGGCTGCGTTCACGAGCGCTGATTACATGACAGTATGGAGCCGGACCCAGTATAGAGTAGGGCTGTGTTCACACGTGGCTGCAAGCACAGATTACACGACGGTATGGAGCCGGACCCAGTACAGAGTAGGGCTGAGTTCACACGTGGCTGTGAGCTCAGATTACACGACGGTATGGAGCCGGACCCAGTATAGAGTAGGGCTGCGTTCACACGTGGCTACGAGCGCTGATTACATGACAGTATGGAGCCGGACCCAGTATAGAGTAGGGCTGTGTTCACACGTGGCTGCGAGCACAGATTACACGACGGTATGGAGCCGGACCCAGTATAAAGTAGAGCTGTGTTCACATGTGGCTGCGAGCACAGATTACACAACAGTATGGAGACGGACCCTGTATAGAGTGGGGCTGTGTTCACACGTGGCTGAAAGCTCAGATTACACGACGGTATGGAGCCGGACCTAGTATAAAGTAGAGCTGTGTTCACACGTGGCTGCGAGCACAGATTACACAACAGTATGGCGCCGGACCCTGTATAGAGTGGGGCTGTGTTCACACGTGGCTGAGAGCTCAGATTACACGACGGTATGGAGCCTGACCCTGTATAGAGTAGGGCTGTGTTCACACGTGGCTGCGAGCACAGATTACATGACGGTATGGAGCCGCACCCAGTATAGAGTAGGGCTGTGTTCACACGTGGCTGCAAGCACAGATTACACAACAGTATGGAGCCGGACCCTGTATAGATTGGGGCTGTGTTCACACGTGGCTGAGAGCTCAGATTACACGACGGTATGGAGCCGGACCCTGTATAGAGTGGGGCTGTGTTCACACGTGGCTGAGAGCTCAGATTACACAACGGTACGGAGCCGGACCCTGTATAGAGTAGGGCTGTGTTCACACGTGGCTGCGAGCTCAGGTTACATGACGGTATGGAGCCGGACTCAGTATAGAGTAGGGCTGTGTTCACACGTGGCTGCGAGCACAGATTACACAACGGTATGGAGCCGGACTCAGTATAGAGTAGGGCTGTGTTCACACGTGGCTGCGAGCACAGATTACACAACGGTATGGAGCCGGACCCAGTATAGAGTAGGGCTGTGTTCACACGTGGCTGCTAGCTCAGATTACATGACGGTATGGAGCCGGACTCAGTATAGAGTAGGGCTGTGTTCACACGTGGCTGCGAGCACAGATTACACAACGGTAAGGAACCGGACCCAGTATAGAGTAGGGCTGTGTTCACACGTGGCTGCCAGCTCAGATTACACGACGGTATGGAGCCGGACCTAGTATAAAGTAGAGCTGTGTTCACACATGGCTGCGAGCACAGATTACACAACAGTATGGAGCCGGACCCTGTATAGAGTGGGGCTGTGTTCACACGTGGCTGAGAGCTCAGATTACACGACGGTATGGAGCCTGACCCTGTATAGAGTAGGGCTGTGTTCACACATGGCCGCGAGCACAGATTACATGACGGTATGGAGCCGGACCCAGTATAGAGTAGGGCTGTGTTCACACGTGGCTGCAAGCACAGATTACACAACAGTATGGAGCCGGACCATGTATAGAGTAGGGCTGCGTTCACACGTGGCTGAGAGCACCGATTACGTGACGGTATGGAGCCGGACCCTGTATAGAGTAGGGCTGCGTTCAAACGTGGCTGAGAGCACAGATTACACGACGGTATGGAGCCGGACCCTGTATAGAGTAGGGCTGCGTTCACACGTGGCTGCGAGTGCCGATTACACAACGGTATGGAGCCGGACCCTGTATAGAGTAGAGCTGTGTTCACACGTGGCTGCGAGCACAGATTACACAACAGTATGGAGCCGGACCCAGTATAGAGTAGGGCTGCGTTTACACGTGGCTGCGAGGTCAGATTACACGACGGTATGGAGCCGGACCCAGTATAGAGTAGGGCTGCGTTCACGAGCGCTGATTACATGACAGTATGGAGCCGGACCCAGTATAGAGTAGGGCTGTGTTCACACGTGGCTGCGAGCACAGATTACATGACGGTATGGAGCCGAACCCAGTATAGAGTAAGGCTGTGTTCACACGTGGCTGCAAGCACAGATTACACAACAGTATGGAGCCGGACCCTGTATAGAGTGGGGCTGTGTTCACTCGTGGCTGCGAGCTCAGATTACACGACGGTATGGAGCCGGACCCAGTATAGAGTAGGGCTGCGTTCACGAGCGCTGATTACATGACAGTATGGAGCCGGACCCAGTATCGAGTAGGGCTGTGTTCACACGTGGCTGCAAGCACAGATTACACGACGGTATGGAGCCGGACCCAGTACAGAGTAGGGCTGAGTTCACACGTGGCTGTGAGCTCAGATTACACGACGGTATGGAGCCGGACCCAGTATAGAGTAGGGCTGCATTCACACGTGGCTACGAGCGCTGATTACATGACAGTATGGAGCCGGACCCAGTATAGAGTAGGGCTGTGTTCACACGTGGCTGCGAGCACAGATTACACAACGGTATGGAGCCGGACCCAGTATAAAGTAGAGCTGTGTTCACATGTGGCTGCGAGCACAGATTACACAACAGTATGGAGACGGACCCTGTATAGAGTGGGGCTGTGTTCACACGTGGCTGAGAGCTCAGATTACACGACGGTATGGAGCCTGACCCTGTATAGAGTAGGGCTGTGTTCACACGTGGCTGCGAGCACAGATTACACAACGGTATGGAGCCGGACCCAGTATAGAGTAGGGCTGTGTTCACACGTGGCCGCGAGCTCAGATTACATGACGGTATGGAGCCGCAACCAGTATAGAGTAGGGCTGTGTTCACACGTGGCTGCGAGCACAGATTACACAACGGTATGGAGCCGGACCCAGTATAGAGTAGGGCTGTGTTCACACGTGGCCGCGAGCTCAGATTACATGACGGTATGGAGCCGGACTCAGTATAGAGTAGGGCTGTGTTCACACGTGGCTGAGAGCGCTGATTACACGACGGTATGGAGCCCGACCCAGTATAGAGTAGGGCTGTGTTCACACATGGCTGATAGCGCCGATTACATGACGGTATGGAGCCGGACCTGTATAGAGTAGGGCTGCGTTCACATGTGGCTCTTAGCGCTGATTACACAACGGTATGGAGCCGGACCCTGTATAGAGTAGAGCTGTGTTCACACGTGGCTGCGAGTGCCGATTACATGACGGTATTTAGCCGGACCCTGTATAGAGTAGAGCTGTGTTCACACGTGGCTGAGAGTGCCGATTACACGACGGTATGGAGCCCGACCCAGTATAGAGTAGCGCTGTGTTCACACGTGGCTGATAGCGCCGATTACATGACGGTATGGAGCCGGACCTGTATAGAGTAGGGCTGCGTTCACACGTGGCTCTTAGCGCTGATTACACAACGGTATGGAGCCGGACCCTGTATAGAGTAGAGCTGTGTTCACACGTGGCTGCGAGTGCCGATTACATGACGGTATTTAGCCGGACCCTGTATAGAATAGAGCTGTGTTCACTCGTGGCTGAGAGTGCCGATTACACGACGGTATGGAGCCCGACCCAGTATAGAGTAGGGCTGTGTTCACACGTGGCTGCGAGCACAGATTACACAACGGTATGGAGCCGGACCCAGTATAGAGTAGGGCTGTGTTCACACGTGGCCGCGAGCTCAGATTACATGACGGTATGGAGCCGGACTCAGTATAGAGTAGGGCTGTGTTCACACGTGGCTGAGAGCGCTGATTACACGACGGTATGGAGCCCGACCCAGTATAGAGTAGGGCTGTGTTCACACATGGCTGATAGCGCCGATTACATGACGGTATGGAGCCGGACCTGTATAGAGTAGGGCTGCGTTCACATGTGGCTCTTAGCGCTGATTACACAACGGTATGGAGCCGGACCCTGTATAGAGTAGAGCTGTGTTCACACGTGGCTGCGAGTGCCGATTACATGACGGTATTTAGCCGGACCCTGTATAGAGTAGAGCTGTGTTCACACGTGGCTGAGAGTGCCGATTACACGACGGTATGGAGCCCGACCCAGTATAGAGTAGCGCTGTGTTCACACGTGGCTGATAGCGCCGATTACATGACGGTATGGAGCCGGACCTGTATAGAGTAGGGCTGCGTTCACACGTGGCTCTTAGCGCTGATTACACAACGGTATGGAGCCGGACCCTGTATAGAGTAGAGCTGTGTTCACACGTGGCTGCGAGTGCCGATTACATGACGGTATTTAGCCGGACCCTGTATAGAATAGAGCTGTGTTCACTCGTGGCTGAGAGTGCCGATTACACGACGGTATGGAGCCCGACCCAGTATAGAGTAGGGCTGTGTTCACACGTGGCTGATAGCGCCGATTACATGACGGTATGGAGCCGGACCTGTATAGAGTAGGGCTGCGTTCACACGTGGCTGATAGCGCTGATTACACAACGGTATGGAGCCGGACCCTGTATAGAGTAGAGCTGTGTTCACACGTGGCTGATAGCGCCGATTACACGACGGTATGGAGCCGGACCTGTATAGAGTAGGGCTGTGTTCACACGTGGCTGAGAGTGCCGATTACACGACGGTATGGAGCCCGACCCAGTATAGAGTAGGGCTGTGTTCACACGTGGCTGCGAGCACAGATTACACGACGGTATGGAGCCGGACCCTGTATAGAGTAGGGTTGTGTTCACACGTGGCTGATAGCACAGATTACATGACGGTATAGAGCCGGACGCAGTATAGAGTAGGGCTGTGTTCACACATGGCTGCGAGCACAGATTACACGACGGTATGGAGCCGGACCCTGTATAGAGTAGGGCTGTGTTCACACGTGGCTGCGAGCACAGATTACACGACGGTATGGAGCCGGACCCTGTATAGAGTAGGGCTGTGTTCACACGTGGCTGCGAGCACAGTTTCCACGACGGTATGGAGCCGGACCCTGTATAGAGTAGGGTTGTGTTCACACGTGGCTGATAGCACAGATTACACAACAGTATGGAGCCGGACCCAGTATATAGTAGGGCTGTGTTCACACATGGCTGTGAGCACAGATTACACGACGGTATGGAGCCGGACCCTGTATAGAGTAGGGCTGTGTTCACACGTGGCTGCGAGCACAGATTACATGACGGTATGGAGCTGGACCCAGTATAGAGTAGGGCTGTGTTCACACGTGGCTGCGAGCACAGATTACACGACGGTATAGAGTAGGGCTGCGTTCACACGTGGCTGCGAGCACAGATTACATGACGGTATGGAGCCGGACACAGTATAGAGTAGGGTTGTGTTCACACGTGGCTGATAGCACAGATTACACGACGCTATGTAGCCGGACCCTGTATAAGATCATTTGGTAAGGAGCCATTATGTGGCTACACCAAAAAATTTTTTTGGTAGCAGCAAACAAAAATGGGGGTGTTTCCCCTGTGGTAACTGTTTGGCTTGTAATCAGAACATTCAAAGGGCCGTTTCGTTTAGATCAGCCGATGGTGTCCGTGAGTATTCCATCACTCATTACGTGTATTACATCCTTTGTGAATTATTATGCTCAGTGTCCGTGTGGGAAAATCTATGTGGGCCTCACTTTGAGGAAGTTGCGCATCAGGGAGCATGACCGGGATATTAGTGCATGATACTTCACAGCTGAAATCCATCCCGAAACACTTCAGATTATACCATAATTCTGATCCCCGTGGTTTTCACGTTAGGGGTATCGATAGTGTACATGGTGGTATTAGGGGAGGTAATCTCAAGCAAATTCTTGTTGTAGTCAGGTGGATTGTGGATTTGGGCACCATGTCCCCCAAGGGACTCAATAATAAACTGAGCTTTGCTTGCTTTCTATAGTTTTCCATAGCTTTTTAACCTTATTTTGTTTGTGTGTTTGTAGTTATTTTAACTTCTATTTCCTATTTATTTTAGTAGTTATTCCATATCTAAAAACTCACAGAGAAAAAAGCAGAGATGTTTACCTGCAGAAGCCTCCAACCAAATGCACCAGCAGGGCGCATCGGACCCGATAAATGATGGCAAACACACAGGTGCAAAAAATACCAATGAAACAACCACTTTCAATCCAGTGTTGGCTGTTTGGCATTAGTGCACAAAAAGATAAAAGATAATGGATCGCCCCCAGACACAGGGCCACAAGTCACTCGGTACCGGTCCCTTCTCCTTCGGTTCGGCGGTTGTCACGGTGGCTGGACCCGGTCGTGACCCTGCTAAGGGGCGTCCAATGAAAATGGTAGTACAATCTGTCAGTAGTTCGTGACGCCACCTGTGGTGTTCGGTCAAGGCGACCGACGCTGCTGTGGGGTCCGCTGGGGTGATGGAATGGCAGCTAGATGGTTTACCTTCCCACAGGTGAAGTATGTCCCCAGGGCTTCCCAGTAAGGTAGATGGTGATGGTGTGAGGTGCAGGCAATAACGAGGACACAGGGTTGTAGTCTCTTTACCTTTTACTGAAGGCTTCAGTACACTCAGTCCAGAGCACGTTCAACAGGGCTATCAGAGACCGGCCGGTCCGATGGGCACATCCAGAGTTTCCTTTGCAGATGGAAATCGTTGCCTACCACTAGCGCCTGTGTGTTGTAGTCCTATCCTGCTGAGCATTCGGAATAGTCCTCACAACTGCTGTTCTCCTTCGTTCGTTCTCTACAGCTTTCTCTCTCTCTCTCTCGTTCTTTGGTTCCAGATGTTGCTAGTTTCTAACGTCCCCCAGGTATGTTATGGCTAGGACACCACCCGTATGACGGGAAGGCTTGGAGGTCTTCCGGGACCCTAGAGACGCCCCTCTCCCAATGTTTCCCCCTATGTCTTCGTAGGTGTAGAAGGTAGACAGCCAACCTATAATCAACTATCCAGCGGTATTTGAAGTAAGGCCTGAAGTCAGTTACTCCTACGGTGATCCGGCCACCGACTACGCGCCTCAGTAAGATGTTGCCTTCCTCTCTCGGCACGACTCTTACTGGCTCTCCTTTGTGCTGATCTCGTTTACACTGTTCCACAATATTCTTCCCCTCTTGTCTCTTCCTTAGGATACCGCCGCAAAGTGTGCAGGCGCGGTTCCGTAAGGTTCTGTTCTGTCGCTAGGCACCTGCCAGGTTCCCACGCCTGACAGGGACCCCCCTGTGTCTTCTCCCTGCAACACCCCCTGCCACGGGATGTTGCCTGAATCCAACCCAGTCAGCTTCTGACTAACTTCCTCCCCAGCCCCTAGTTTTACCAGTGTGAGGAGTGGCCCAATAAATAAAGCCTTTTTCTCCCCCTAGTGGCCGGAGTGTGAAGTGTAATGTGTTCTGGTGATACCTGGTCAGGATAACTCTTTAGTGCCATCGGACGTACCGTTACTCGCCTTGGGGCCATACTGCAACGACCAGGTCTCTGGGGCGCTGCAATAATAGTCTGTATATGGCATAATTCACACAAGCAATGCAGAGCATCTGTTTTACAGCCTATTAGTAACGCACTTACAGGCGGGCTGCCCAGTGCTACAAAATGCATGCTGTGCGAACAGAGGCCAATGGTTTACAGAGCCATCTTTGTCCGACTGCGCCCTGCAAGATAAAGTGCAAAAAGAAAACCACATATCAATGTATGTAAGGTATTAGTTTATATTGGGGCCTCAATACGTAAGCTGGCAACCCACGTCAAGGGTCTTTACAATTTGCCAGTCCTAACGCTAAACATTGAGTAAAAGCTCACCGACACAAAAAGAGGATTTAAAAATCCTCCCAAAAAATTTCAAAAAAGTCACAGAGAAAAAAGCAGAGATGTTTACCTGCAGAAGCCTCCAACCAAATGCACCAGCAGGGCGCATCGGACCCGATAAATGATGGCAAACACACAGGTGCAAAAAATACCGATGAAACAACCACTTTCAATCCAGTGTTGGCTGTTTGGCATTAGTGCACAAAAAGATAAAAGATAATAGTCTGTATATGGCATAATTCACACATGCAATGCAGAGCATCTGGTTTACAGCCTATTAGTAATGCACTTACAGGCGGGCTGCCCAGTGCTACAAAATGCATGCTGTGCGAACAGAGGCCAATGGTTTACAGAGCCATCTTGGTCCGACTGCGCCCTGCAAGGGGAGTGATGGTACGTCTGATGGCACTAAAGGAGTTCATCTGACCAGGTATCACCAGCACACATTACACTTCATACTCTGGCCACTAGGGGGAGCAAAAGGTTTTATTTGTTAGGCCCCTCCTCACACTGGTAAAACTAGGGGTTGGATAGGAAGTTAGTCAGAAGCTGACTAGGTTGGATTCAGGCAACATCCCGTGGCAGGGGGTGTTGCAGGGAGAAGATTCAGGGGGGTCCCTGCCAGGCGTGGGAACCTGGCAGGTACCTAGCGACAAGAACAGAACGTTACGGAACCGCGCCTGCACTACCTGCGGCGGTATCCTAAGAAAGAGACACGAAGCGAAGGATATTGTGGACAGTGAGAAACGAGATCAAGCACAAAGGAGAGCCAGTAGGAGTCGTGCCCGGAGAACGGCAACATCCTACTGGGGCGAGTAGCCGGTGGCCGGAACACCGCGGAAGTAACTGACTCTAGGCCTTACTTCAAACTCCGCAGGACAGTTAATTATAGGTTGGCTGTCTACCTTACATCACCTAAGCAGACGTAGGGGGCAACGCGTGGAGAGGGGCGTCTCTAGGGTCCCGGAAGAACTCCGAGCCTACCCGTCAAACGGGTGCATCCTAGCCATAACATACCTGGGGGACGGAGAACTAGAAAGAACTGGAACGAATTAGAACGAACGAGAATAGAAGTTGTGAGGACTATCCCGAATGCTCAGCAGGGAAGCACTACAACACACAGGCGCTAGTGGTAGGCAACGATTTCCACCTGTAAAGGGAACTCTGGATGTGCCTTCGGACCGGCCGGTCTCAGATAGCCCTGTTAACTGTGCTCTGGATTGAGGATCCTGAAGTCTTCAGTAAAGAGGTAAAGAGACTGCAACCTTGTGTCCTCGTTATTGTCTGCACCCCACACCATCACCATCCATCATACTGGGAAGCCCTGAGGACATACTTCACCTGTGGGAAGGTGTCACGATTCCCCTGACCGCTGTCACCACTGGGTCAGGATTCACACCGTGACCGTCACCCCTACGTCACGGATCAGGGTGACTTTAGGCCAACAGACGGCTATCACATGTGCAGGGGGGCTTATCTTAGTTATCCCTCCACTGCTAACAATGTGATGAAAAACCACACACAAGGCTATTGACCTCTTAGTTTACAGCAGGGGCTTATTCTAGGTATCCCACTGCTTTTCTATATACCACGAACTGCAGGGATTTATGTATATCCCGCTTACAGTTCCACTTAACACTTGCAGCTCTCTGGCGCCCCCTTACTCTCAGGTCAGATTAGGTACTGCACCCTGGGTAATTAGTCGCCAGAAAGGCTGCCTGCTATGTACTGGCTATTGGGCACGCTGCAGCGACGCGATAACTACTCCCACACAGGCAGGAACAATAATTATCAAACCCGCAGTTGCTTCAGCATAATCCAATCGTCAGCACACTTTCGCTGCCACCAGCTTCGATTAAACGGGTCCGAAGCTAACCCAACACAACAGTAACAGTAGCGTATTTTCCCTTCAAGAGACTTAGGGTACAGTTTAGAGCAGGAGAACGAACTAATATATAATAGTATATCCCATTCAAAATAACTAGGCAGTGCGTTATTAAAAATAGTTTATAAAGATGTTATACATGAGACAATTGCAAATATGTACAAGGGTAATTATAACATAAAGGGAATAAATGAGAAAAGATAACACTCACATATTAAAAGCATTGCAGGCATCCAGGCTAGTGCAGTTTCCATACATCCCAGTCCATGGGATGTACCAGCTCTTCCAGGACAATAGGACAAAGCAGTCCAGAGGGAGAAATCAGCAAAAAGTGACTCCTCAGAGCCTGCCAGACACTTAAAACATTAAGGCTGTGACATCACAGAAAGGCTGGCTTATCCAGACCCTCCTCTCTCTACATTCTGCCTAAACTTTAAACTATTCTCTCTGATTTCTATAACTTCACTACAAAACATGTCAGCGTCCTAAAAAGCCCATCATTCATCTCAGATTAACGTGAGCATTCTAATGAGATCAAATATGTCCTATCTGGGATACATATTTACAGAGAAATCCCTACTTCTTTACCAGATGGAGTTAGAAACCCGAGTGTCATGAGATGTGTAGCTACACCGAGTGGGACTACGAATATATATTTTCGTATTTCTAGCTTAAATCGTTTGCCTAATATCTAACAAAAACTAAACAAAGAATCTTTCATGGATTTTTGGAGCCATTTTTCCTGTTCTAGCAGGACAAGAGCTTACACAGGAAATGCCAGTCGTAAATTCCGTTCGGCCATAAAACTTCTAACCCCCACACTCTCTGAGAAGGAAAGCCAGGAATTTGCAGCTACAACTGTTACTCCAAGAAGGGGGGCTTAGCCCACACAGGCTAGAGAACTACTTATGATATTTCATACCATATCGTGACACCTCCCCCTTTTGGTGTGCGCTAGGGAGGCAGGACCTGATGGTTCTCCTCCATGCGCACCTCAGCAGGTTCACCCTGGTGGGCCAACCCATCACCATTGCCATGCTCTGGCTCCATGGTGCCTTCGCCTACCCGGTGCCCCAGGTAGGGAACCTCCCTCATGCCCATCTGACACTTTCCCGGCTTGATAGTCAGTCCTGCTTGGTGAATTCGCCTGAGCACCTCCTCAAGATGCTGCAGGTGTTCCTTCCAGGAGGGACTGAAGATGGCAATGTCATCCAAGTACGCCACGGCGTACGTCTCCAGTCCCTGAAGCAGGCGGTTGACCATCCGCTGGAAAGTGGCAGGGGCATTCTTCATGCCGAAGGGCATGACCGTGGACTCGTACAGTCCAAAGGGTGTGATAAAGGCGGACTTCTCCTGCGCCTCGGGGATTCAGGGGAATCTGCCAGTATCCTCTACTCAAATCCATTATTGTCAGGTATTTTGCGCCAGCTAACTTCTCAAGCAGCTCCTCGATGCGCGGCATTGGGTGCGCGTCCGAGGCTGTGATGGCGTTGAGCCCCCTGTAGTCCACGCAGAACCGTGTGGTCCGGTCCTTCTTTGGCACGAGAACTACAGGCGATGCCCACGCGCTCTTTGACCGTCGAATCACCCCCAGCTGTAACATCTCATCGATCTCTTGGCGCATAGTCTGCTGCACCTGGTCAGAGATTCGATAGGGTGTTCGCCGTAGTGGGGCGTGATTCCCGGTGTCCACCTCGTGGACTGCTAACTCAGTCCTCCCAGGTCGGTTGGAGAACACGACCCGGAAAGGTTCCAGGGTGGTTTGCAACTGCACCCGCTGGGGTTCAGTTAACGAGGCGCTTACCTCCACATCCTCGATGGACCCATTGGCCTTGGCTTGGGCCAGCAAGTCCAGGAGGGTGTCTTCCTCACCGTCTTCGGGCAAGCTGCAGACCGGTAGGACGAAAGGTTCACGTTCGTGATGAGCCTTCATCATGTTGACGTGAAAGGCCTTTCGCCTACCCCGAGCGTGGTCAAGCGTGACCACGTACGTGACCGGGTTGAGCTGTTGGTGGACGACGTACGGGCCCTCCCAGGCTGCCTGAAGCTTATCCGTTGGTACGGGGACCAGCACCCACACCTTTTGACCCACGTGGTAGGTCCGCTCCCGGGCGTTCTGGTCATACCAGTGCTTCTGATCAGCCTGAGCCTGCGTCATGTTGTCATGCACCAACTGCGTCAAGGTCTGCATCTTGTCACGGAAGCGCATGACATACTCCACTATGGACACTTCAGAAGGGTTTGGCTCCTCTTCCCAGGATTCTCTTACCAACCCAAGGGGTCCCCGGACTCGCCTGCCGTACAGGAGCTCGAAGGGGGAGAACCCCGTCGAGGCCTGTGGAACCTCTCGGTAAGCGAACAGCAGGTGTGGGAGGTACCGCTCCCAGTCGCGCCCTTGAGTCTCAACCAGCATGCGTAGCATCTGTTTGAGGGTACCATTGAAGCGTTCACACAAGCCATTGGTCTGTGGGTGGTACGCACTCGATACCAGGTGCTTCACCTGCATTTTCTTACAGAGAGCCTCCATTAGGCGAGACATAAATTGGGTCCCTTGATCAGTAAGCATTTCCCTGGGAAATCCTACACGTGAAAAGATGGCCAACAGGGCATCCGCCACCTTATCTGCCCTAGTTGACGACAGAGCTACTGCCTCTGGGTACCGGGTAGCATAGTCTACCACAGTAAGGATGTATTGCTTTCCAGAGCTGCTGGGGACGGCCAGCGGGCCCACAATGTCCACCGCAATCCTCTGGAAAGGCTCTTCTATCACTGGCAAAGGGATCAGGGGAGCCTTAAGAGCAGGCCCCGCCTTCCCCACTCTTTGACAGGTGACACAGGAGCGGCAGTAGTTTGACACATCTGTCCCCATCTTAGGCCAATAGAAGTGTTGAGACAGCCGGGCCTTAGTTTTGCTGATCCCCAAGTGTCCAGCTAGCGGGATCTCATGGGCAATCCGCAACAACTCACCCCGGAATTGCTGCGGGACGACCAGCTGTCTTTCCCTCAACCACTCCTTTTGTGATTCTCCGGGTACTGTCTCCCGGTATAACCTTCCTTGTTCCCAGAACACCCTCTCCTTATCAGTCTCGGAGAAGCGCGTCCCGGCGAGTTGTCTCAAACTCTCTAGGCTCGCATCTGTGTGCAGAGCGGCCTGAAACTCCTGGCTAGGGGAAGCCAGAAGCGACGTCAGGGTCCCTTCCCCACGGGAACCCTCTTGGACCTGCTCTGGGTCCACCTCTGGTTCAGTCACAGTGATGACTGAGGAGGGTCCGGAAGGCAGACAGTTATCTGCGTTCCGGGCACTCTGACGGCGGGTGACAGCAGCTACATAGGCTGTCTCCCCGGGGGTTTCTACAGGCCCATCAGCCGGCGCTGCTATGGGCTCTACCTCCCCATCCACCCCCAACACTCCAGGGGCAGTGCTACTTATGGGCCAGTTACCTTCCTCGGTGGCACTGGTCACTTTCATGGCGTCACCTTTCTCACGGTTCCCATGCATCTCCCCATTTCCTGTAGCACCGACACTTGCCCCTGTTAGGGGTTCCTCAGCCGTCTCACTCCGCAGAGCGACGTGGCTGGGCACGCCTGTACCTATGGACACATTAACCTTCACAGAAAAATCATTATCAGGTTCCGCTGGCACAGGTACAACATTTTCACCATCAATCCTAGGGAAAAAATGGTTATTAGATGCATCATTACAAGATAAAGCATGGTCAGGTAACACATGCGATTTCCCATCATCATCATCATCATCAGGGTTAACATCACCCTTATTAGTAGATTGGGGAGGGGTGTCAGGGACGTAGTATGCAAACATCCTCCCCAAATCAGTTCCCAACAAAACATCAGTGGGCTAATTATCCGACAGCCCCATTTCCTTCACCCCGCTCCCAGCACCCCAATCAATAAAAACCCGGGCCATCGGTAAGGGACAGCTGATGCCCCCAATCCCAGTGACAGTTAGGGTTTTCCCCGGAATGATTTCTTCAGGGGCCGCCAGTTCGGGTCGGATGAGGGTTCGTTCAGCCCCGGTGTCCTTGAGGCCTGTAGCAACATGGCCTCCCACAGTGACGGGCTGCACGTTGTCACACACCCTCCCAACCACACCACCCACCAAAAGAACTGCTGCATTAGGCCCTGGGGCCTTGGCTGGGGTGTTCTTCGGCCTGTCTGGACAGAAGGTACTGATATGCCCAGGCCGCTTGCAGGTGTCACACGTGCGAGGTTCGGTGGTAGGTCTGGTGCTGTTGGCCACAGGGCCAGGACCTCGGGTGTGCTGGCTGGCAGGGGTACTGGCGTTGGTTGCAGGCTTACCCCCTCTCCAGCTGGTGGTGACTGGCTTCCGCACTTCCGTTCTACGGTTGGCCTCATAGGCATCGGCAATCTGCGCTGCTTTCGTCACGTCTTTGGGTTCTCTGTCCATCACGAACTGTCGCACCTCAGCTGGGCAAAGATGAAAGAACTGGTCTTTGATCATCAGGTCTCGCAGCTGCGCAAAGGTGGTCACTGACAGTCCTTGGGTCCACTGGTCAAAGTGGGTCCCCAGTCCATGCACCACATCACTGTAACTGTCGTGTGGGCCACGTTGGAGGGTCCGGAACTTTCTACGGTACACCTCGGGTGTAAGCTGGTACTTGGCTATCAGAGCCTTTTTGATGGCCTCATAGTCACCATCTTGTTCTTGAGGGAGGGCAGCAAACGCCTCCAGAGCTTTGCCTCTCAGCCCTGGTGTCAGGTATCGTGCCCATTCATCTGTAGGCAGCTGGTACTGCCTGCAGGCTTTCTCAAAGGCCCGCAGAAAAGTGTCCAAATCTCCGTCCTTCTCCATAACAGGAAAGTGATCAGGCCGGGGCTTCGGTGTCTGAGCGCTGCTAGGCTCACGGTTGGTCTGAGACAACCCCTGCATTTGCAGTCGGGCTAACTGCAGCTGGTACTCCCGCTCAGCTTGCCGCTCGGCTCGCTGGGCCTGTGCCTCTCTCTCAGCTCGGGCCTCTCTCTCAGCTCGGGCCTCTCTCTCGGCTTGCTGGGCCTGGGCCTCCTGCCGGTATTGCTGAATCAGCTGCCGACGTCCCTCATGGTCGTCAATGGGGAATTCTTTCAAGGCCGCCTGCAGGTGGGGGTCCAATTCGCCCGGATTGCTAACAGGGCCAGCATTCAGTGGTTGGACCTCTGCTGCAGCACCATGTTCGCTTGTGCTGGCTTCTGCGGCCTCTGAGCTCTGAGATTGGTCTCGAGCGGCTTCCCATTGCACCAGATCTGCGACCAGTTGGGCTTTGTTTTTGCTTGCAGAGTCAATGTGCTGTGACTTGCATAAGGCGACAAGGGTGTCTCTGGTCTGCTGCTCATAGAAGGTTTCTCCCAGCACAACCATGGTTGCCAAATAAAAGATAGGATAGAAAAACGAAGAGAAAGGGAAGGGATAATTACCAGTACGCAATTGTCTCACAACTAAAAAGCACTGAGTTCGTTCTCCAAACTTATTTGCGCAGAGTCCTCGCAAGAACTTTCTGCAAGTTTTTAGTGAGAGGAATGATTACTCAAACCAAATCACTAATGCTCTAAGATATCCCACCGCCTTGCCACCAATTGTCACGATTCCCCTGACCGCTGTCACCACTGGGTCAGGATTCACACCGTGACCGTCACCCCTACGTCACGGATCAGGGTGACTTTAGGCCAACAGACGGCTATCACATGTGCAGGGGGGCTTATCTTAGTTATCCCTCCACTGCTAACAATGTGATGAAAAACCACACACAAGGCTATTGACCTCTTAGTTTACAGCAGGGGCTTATTCTAGGTATCCCACTGCTTTTCTATATACCACGAACTGCAGGGATTTATGTATATCCCGCTTACAGTTCCACTTAACACTTGCAGCTCTCTGGCGCCCCCTTACTCTCAGGTCAGATTAGGTACTGCACCCTGGGTAATTAGTCGCCAGAAAGGCTGCCTGCTATGTACTGGCTATTGGGCACGCTGCAGCGACGCGATAACTACTCCCACACAGGCAGGAACAATAATTATCAAACCCGCAGTTGCTTCAGCATAATCCAATCGTCAGCACACTTTCGCTGCCACCAGCTTCGATTAAACGGGTCCGAAGCTAACCCAACACAACAGTAACAGTAGCGTATTTTCCCTTCAAGAGACTTAGGGTACAGTTTAGAGCAGGAGAACGAACTAATATATAATAGTATATCCCATTCAAAATAACTAGGCAGTGCGTTATTAAAAATAGTTTATAAAGATGTTATACATGAGACAATTGCAAATATGTACAAGGGTAATTATAACATAAAGGGAATAAATGAGAAAAGATAACACTCACATATTAAAAGCATTGCAGGCATCCAGGCTAGTGCAGTTTCCATACATCCCAGTCCATGGGATGTACCAGCTCTTCCAGGACAATAGGACAAAGCAGTCCAGAGGGAGAAATCAGCAAAAAGTGACTCCTCAGAGCCTGCCAGACACTTAAAACATTAAGGCTGTGACATCACAGAAAGGCTGGCTTATCCAGACCCTCCTCTCTCTACATTCTGCCTAAACTTTAAACTATTCTCTCTGATTTCTATAACTTCACTACAAAACATGTCAGCGTCCTAAAAAGCTCATCATTCATCTCAGATTAACGTGAGCATTCTAATGAGATCAAATATGTCCTATCTGGGATACATATTTACAGAGAAAACCCTACTTCTTTACCAGATGGAGTTAGAAACCCGAGTGTCATGAGATGTGTAGCTACACCGAGTGGGACTACGAATATATATTTTCGTATTTCTAGCTTAAATCGTTTGCCTAATATCTAACAAAAACTAAACAAAGAATCTTTCATGGATTTTTGGAGCCATTTTTCCTGTTCTAGCTGGACAAGAGCTTACACAGGAAATGCCAGTCGTAAATTCCGTTCGGCCATAAAACTTCTAACCCCCACACTCTCTGAGAAGGAAAGCCAGGAATTTGCAGCTACAACTGTTACTCCAAGAAGGGGGGCTTAGCCCACACAGGCTAGAGAACTACTTATGATATTTCATACCATATCGTGACAGAAGGTAAACCATCTAGCTGCCATCACATCACCCCAGTGGACCCCAAGCAGCGTCGGTCACCCTGACCGAATACCACATGTGGCGTCACTAAATCTTGACAGACTCGTATCACCTTTCATTGGACGCCCCTTAGCAGGGTCACGGTCCGGGTCCAGCCACCGTGACAGCCTCAGAACTGAGCCAGCAGAGGACGGTACGGAGTCACCCGCGGCCCTGTGTCTGGGGGCGCTCCACTCTGCACTCAGATGCAAGCCTGGAGAATTTGAGACACATCATCGAGATGCCCACCTCCGTGACTGATAAGGAGAGGGTGTTCTGGGAACGAGGGAGATTGTAACGGGAGACAGTACCCGGAAAATCCCAAAAGGAGTGGTTGAGGGAAAGACAGCTGGTCGTACCTCACCAATTCAGGGGTGAGTTGTTGCGGATTGCCCATGAGATCCCACTTGCTGGACACTTGGGGATCAGCAAAACTAAGGCCCGGCTGTCTCAACACTTCTATTGGCCCAAGATGGGGACAGATGTGACAAACTACTGCCGCACCTACAGTATATCACCTGTCAAAGAGTGGGTAAGGCTGGTTTCACATTTGCGTTTAAATCCGCAGCGTTTAAAACGCATCCACAAGTTGTGGAAAAAATGCATATAAACGCGTAAAAACGCAGCGTTTTTTAGACGCATGCGTTGTCGCATGCGGTTAAAAAAACGCCGCGTTTGTACGCGTTTACATGCGTTTTTTCCTGCGTTTACATTTTTGGTGCGCATGATGAGAAATTTCACAAGAGAAAAATCAAGATAACCAGACACCGCCAATGGGACTACAGAGGGCGTGTATGATGTGATCTCTATATATAGACCCTAGGGCTACTGAAATTTTAACAGTTTGCTACTGTATCCTGTGTCATGATGGATCTTCGCATGGAGAGCTTTTATTTCAACCTGGATTTCAGCTTCAAGCTGTTTCTTGCCTGTGCTTTTGCTTGGGAGCAAGACAGAAATCGCGAAAGATGGAGAAGGAGACAACGTAGGCGTTTTTGGAGGCACCCCATTATTGAACTACGTGAGAGCTGTGGAGCCTATCACACGCTCTATGCCAAGCTTAATGCCAACCCAGAGAAATTCCAGGAATACACACGAATGTCGCAAGACTCGTTCCGGGATTTGCCTTCTCGTGTCCAAGGAGCCATACGGCGACAGGACACCCAGCACCGTAGAGCGATTCCACCCGAGGAACGTCTGCTGGTTACATTAAGGTACGTTCAAAATCTAAACCAATGACAGTCCAAATGTAGTGTTTTCTGACATGTAGTTGGAGCGCCCCCAGACACAGGGCCACGAGTTCTCGGTACCGGGCCTCTCTGGTTCGGTTCTGAGACTGTCACGGTGGCTAGACCCGGTCCGCGACCCTGCTAAGGGGCGTCCAATAAAGGTGGTACTGTCTGTCAGGGATTCGTGACGCCACCTGTGGTGTTCGGTCAGGGTGACCTACGCTGCTGTGGGGTCCGCTGGGGTGATGGAATGGCAGCTAGATGGTATACCTTCCCACAGGTGAAGTATGTCCCCAGGTCTTCCCAGTAAGGTGGATGGTCATGGTGTGAGGTGCAGTCAATAACGAGGACACAGGGTTGCAGTCTCTTTACCTCTTTACTGAAGACTTCAGGATCCTCAATCCAGAGCACAGTTAACAGGGCTATCTGAGACCGGCTGGTCCGATGGGCAGATCCAGAATTCCCTTTGCAGGTGGAAATCAGTGCCTACCAATAGCGCCTGTGTGTTGTAGTGCTACCCTGCTGAGCATTCGGAATAGTCCTCACAACTTCTGTTCTCGTTCGTTCGTTCTTTCTAATTCGTTCCAGATCTTTCTAGTTCAACGTCCCCCAGGTATGTTATGGCAAGGACGCACCCGTATGGCGGGAAGGCCTGGAGTTCTTCTGGGACCCTAGATACGCCCCTCTCCCACAGTTGCCCCCTATGTCTTCATAGGTGTTTAGGTGAGACAGCCAACCTATAATTAACTGTCCTGCGGAGTTTGAAGTAAAGCGTAGAGTCAGTTACTCCCTCTGTGTTCCGGCCACCGGCTACACGCCTCAGTAGGATGTTGTCTCGGTCTCACGGCACGACTCCTACTGGTTCTCCTTTGTGCTTGATCTCGTTTCTCACTGTTCCACAATATCCTTCGCTTCGTGTCTCTTTCTTAGGATACCGCCGCAGGGTGTGCAGGCGCAGTTCCGTAATGTTCTATTCTGGTTGCTAGGTGTCTGCCAGGTTCCCACGCCTGACAGGGACCCCCCTGTGTCTTCTCCCTGCAACACCCAATGCCACGGGATGTTGCCTGAATCCAACCCAGTCAGCTTCTGACTAACTTCCTATACAACCCCTAGTTTTACCAGTGTGAGGAGTGGCCCAATAAATAAAGACTTTTGCTCCCCCTAGTGGCCGGAGTGTGAAGTGTAATGTGTGCTGGTGATACCTGGTCAGTAGAATTCCTTCAGTGCCATCAGACGTACCATCACTCCCCTTAGTGGCAGAGTGTCATACTGCAACGACCAGATCTCTGGGGTGCTGCATATTTTTGGGGTATTTTCCTTTCTTTCTTTCTTTATCATAACCACACCATAAAAAGAATAGATTGTAATTTTTTTTGTGTGTTTTTGATTTTCTTCCAGATTTCTGTTTACCGGAGAGAGTTTATCATCCCTCCACTTCCAATACCGGCTTGGAATATCCACCCTGTCCGGAATAGTTGTGGACACCTGCCGGGCTTTGTGGAATGTACTCCGGGATGAGTTTATACCCCTACCCACCGCGGACATGTGGCTTGAAATTGCGGAAAAATTCTGGAATGTGTGTGATTTCCCCAACTGCTTAGGAGCGGTGGATGGAAAGCACATTCGCATTATCAAACCTGCCAGAACAGGATCGGAGTACTTCAATTACAAAAAATATTTTTCTGTAGTGCTTATGGCAGTAGCCGATGTGAACTGTCGCTTCATCGCCGTGGACATTGGAGCTTTTGGCCGTGGCAACGATTCCCAGACTTTCAAGAACTCAAATATGGGCCGCCATGTGTATGGCAACAATTTCAATTTTCCACCGCCACAACCTCTCCCCAACACTGAAGGCCCACCGATCCCATTTGTTATGGTTGGGGATGAGGCCTTCCAGATGTGTGGAAACCTACTGAAGCCATATTCCAGTCGGGACTTGGACCACACTAGAAGGATCTTTAACTACAGACTGACCAGGACCCGAAGAACAGTAGAGTGCACCTTTGGCAATCTGGTCGCTAAATGGCGCATTCTTGCATCAGCCATAAATCTAAAAGTGGAAACAGTCGACGAGGTGGTCAAAGCCTGTGTGGTCCTGCACAATTACATAATGACTAAGGAGTGACCCAACATTGAACTGGATGAACCAGTTGCAAACCCATTGCCAGATTACCAGCATCACCCGCTGCGGTCAACTGCAGCCGTTGGTCACATGCGGGACCAATTTGCTGCCTTTTTTTATTCAGATATTGGACGTGTGTCATGGCAGGACAATGTTGTGTAAATGTCCTGTTGTAATTACATCTGTACCAGTAATTTTCTACAATGATAATAATATTTCTCATTAACAAACTTTAGTTTTGGTTGTGTTGACCATCTCTCCTATCTTTTTCCTTTCCAAACCAAGGCTGTCCTAAAACTGGCAGTATTTGGTCTGTATTTAATATCAGTTTTTGTAATCCAAAACCAGGAGTGGGTGATAAGGCAGAGATGCTAGTTATTATGCTAATATCATAATTTACCTCTAATTGTTCCACTCCTTGTTTTGGTTTACAAATACTGATATAAATCACTGGCCACATACTGCTGGTAATGGCAGCCATGTTGCTTTATTGGTAAGGTTGTTGACGTCATCTCAATGAGAATAACTGTTTAACTCCATATCAGCATGGGTTTATGAGAAATCGCTCCTGTCAAACCAATCTAATCAGTTTTTATGAAGAGGTAAGCTATAGACTGGACCACGGTGAGTCATTGGACGTGGTATATCTCGATTTTTCCAAAGCGTTTGATACCGTGCCGCACAAGAGGTTGGTACACAAAATGAGAATGCTTGGTCTGGGGGAAAATGTGTGTAAATGGGTTAGTAACTGGCTTAGTGATAGAAAGCAGAGGGTGGTTATAAATGGTATAGTCTCTAACTGGGTCGCTGTGACCAGTGGGGTACCGCAGGGGTCAGTATTGGGACCTGTTCTCTTCAACATATTCATTAATGATCTGGTAGAAGGTTTACACAGTAAAATATCGATATTTGCAGATGATACAAAACTATGTAAAGCAGTTAATACAAGAGAAGATAGTATTCTGCTACAGATGGATCTGGATAAGTTGGAAACTTGGGCTGAAAGGTGGCAGATGAGGTTTAACAATGATAAATGTAAGGTTATACACATGGGAAGAAGGAATCAATGTCACCATTACACACTGAACGGGAAACCACTGGGTAAATCTGACAGGGAGAAGGACTTGGGGATCCTAGTTAATGCTAAACTTACCTGGAGCAGCCAGTGCCAGGCAGCAGCTGCCAAGGCAAACAGGATCATGGGGTGCATTAAAAGAGGTCTGGATACACATGATGAGAGCATTATACTGCCTCTGTACAAATCCCTAGTTAGACCGCACATGGAGTACTGTGTCCAGTTTTGGGCACCGGTGCTCAGGAAGGATATAATGGAACTAGAGAGAGTACAAAGGAGGGCAACAAAATTAATAAAGGGGATGGGAGAACTACAATACCCAGATAGATTAGCGAAATTAGGATTATTTAGTCTAGAAAAAAGACGACTGAGGGGCGATCTAATAACCATGTATAAGTATATAAGGGGACAATACAAATATCTTGCTGAGGATCTGTTTATACCAAGGAAGGTGACGGGCACAAGGGGGCATTCTTTGCGTCTGGAGAAGAGAAGGTTTTTCCACCAACATAGAAGAGGATTCTTTACTGTTAGGGCAGTGAGAATCTGGAATTGCTTGCCTGAGGAGGTGGTGATGGCGAACTCAGTCGAGGGGTTCAAGAGAGGCCTGGATGTCTTCCTGGAGCAGAACAATATTGCATCATACAATTAGGTTCTGTAGAAGGACGTAGATCTGGGGATTTATTATGATGGAATATAGGCTGAACTGGATGGACAAATGTCTTTTTTCCGCCTTACTAACTATGTTACTATGTCATTGCGTCATGATTCTCTTCTCCTGTATCCATTGGACACAGACTGAAGAGACAATCACTGTCACACTATCTATACTCATCAAGTCAGGTGTCCTAAATAATGAATTCATGATAAACATATACAGGCTCATGAATTCACTATTTCTGACACCTGGGCAGGTGAGCATAGATATGTAGCGTGTGACCACCATCGTCCCCTCAATTTGTGTGTAATCGATTATGTATAAAGAAGAGAAAATGGTGGTTATACAAGGCAGTTCTCTACTCAACAAGTCAGGTGTCATAACTAATGAGTTTTTGGACACCTGACCTGTTCAGTAGAGGTCTGCACTGTATTTCCACCATTTTCTCTTCAGACTGCTACACTAGGCATAGACAAAAAGAGATTATGGAGATACATGTAATATTTTTTGGCCCACCTCATATCTGTATACTAAAGACACACAAAGCTGCAGTTTTTTTTATTTTTAACTACTGGAGATATGATGTGGCCCAAAAAGTAAGTGTGTGGCGACGTTACTTGGCGCATGGTGTGTGTTGCCGGCGGCGATAGACACAATAAACCAAACATAATTGTGGCAAATATTTTGTTAACAACTAAAAAAATTATTTTTTACTGCGCCGGCTTGGGGTAGAGTGATGTAAACGGGGGGTGTGAAGAACTGAGGCCTGGCTAACCGTGGACGACGCAGAGGTGGCAGGAGAAGGGGCAATGAAACTAGAAGGGTCTGGAAGTTCGGGGATGGGGCTTGACACATGAAAGGCTTGAGATGCACTGGAAGGGTGAGATAAACCTGACATTACAGACACATTGGTAGGTGAAGGGAGAGGAATGCTAAGAGTCCTCTGGTTTTTTTTTTCTGGGTTTTTTTTTTTTGGTTTGCCTGGTTGGGGGAGGTCTTGGTGAGCTCATATGCCATGGCGTGGTGGCGGGTGACCTGTCAGGGTCCGGCTGCACTGTGTCAGAGTCCATAGTGCTCGTAGCGCGTGCAGCCATGCCAGAGTCCATAGTGCTCGTAGAGCATGCAGCCATGCCAGAGTCCATAGTGCTCGTAGAGCGTGCAGCCATGCCAGAGTCCATAGTGCTCGTAGAGCGTGCAGCCATGCCAGAGTCCATAGTGCTCGTAGAGCGTGCAGCCATGCCAGAGTCCATAGTGCTCGTAGAGCGTGCAGCCATGCCAGAGTCCATAGTGCTCGTAGAGCATGCAGCCATGCCAGAGTCCATAGTGCTCGTAGAGCATGCAGCCATGCCAGAGTCCATAGTGCTCGTAGAGTGTGCAGCCATGCCAGAGTCCATAGTGCTTGTAGAGCGTGCAGCCATGCCAGAGTCCATAGTGCTCGTAGAGCATGCAGCCATGCCAGAGTCCATAGTGCTTCTAGAGTGTGCAGCCATGCCAGAGTCCATAGTGCTCGTAGAGCGTGCAGCCATGCCAGAGTCCATAGTGCTCGCAGAGCGTGCAGCCATGCCAGAGTCCATAGTGCTCGTAGAGCGTGCAGCCATGCCAGAGTCCATAGTGCTCATAGAGCGTGCAGCCATGCCAGAGTCCATAGTGCTTGTAGAGCGTGCAGCCATGCCAGAGTCCATAGTGCTCGTAGAGCATGCAGCCATGCCAGAGTCCATAGTGCTCGTAGAGCATGCAGCCATGCCAGAGTCCATAGTGCTCGTAGAGCATGCAGCCATGCCAGAGTCCATAGTGCTCGTAGAGCGTGCAGCCATGCCAGAGTCCATAGTGCTCGTAGAGCGTGCAGCCATGCCAGAGTCCATAGTGCTTGTAGAGCGTGCAGCCATGCCAGAGTCCATAGTGCTCGTAGAGCGTGCAGACATGCCAGAGTCCATAGTGCTCGTAGAGCATGCAGCCATGCCAGAGTCCATAGTGCTCGTAGAGCGTGCAGCCATGCCAGAGTCCATAGTGCTCGTAGAGCATGCAGCCATGCCAGAGTCCATAGTGCTCGTAGAGCATGCAGCCATGCCAGAGTCCATAGTGCTCGTAGAGCATGCAGCCATGCCAGAGTCCATAGTGCTCGTAGAGCATGCAGCCATGCCAGAGTCCATAGTGCTCGTAGAGCATGCAGCCATGCCAGAGTCCATAGTGCTCGTAGAGCATGCAGCCATGCCAGAGTCCATAGTGCTCGTAGAGCATGCAGCCATGCCAGAGTCCATAGTGCTCGTAGAGCGTGCAGACATGCCAGAGTCCATAGTGCTCGTAGAGCATGCAGCCATGCCAGAGTCCATAGTGCTGGTAGAGCGCGCAGCCATGCCAGAGTCCATAGTGCTCGTAGAGCGTGCAGACATGCCAGAGTCCATAGTGCTCGTAGAGCATGCAGCCAGGCCAGAGTCCATAGCGCTTGTAGAGCGGAAGGCCATGCCAGGGTCCTGCTGCATCGTGGTGGTGGCGGTACGGAAGGCCATGCCAGGGTCCTGCTGCATCATGGAGGTGGCGGTACGGAAGGCCATGCCAGGGTCCTGCTGCATCATGGAGGTGGTGGTACGGAAGGCCATGCCAGGGTCCTGCTGCATCGTGGTGGTGGTACGGAAGGCCATGCCAGGGTCCTGCTGCATCGTGGAGGTGGCGGTACGGAAGGCCATGCCAGGGTCCCGCTGCATCGTGGTGTCAGTGGAGGAGGTCCAAGCAGGAGCAGCGGATGTCATGGTGGTGGCGGTGAGATGTCCAACTGCACTCGGCATGGTGGTGCTGTAGTGGTGTCCGGCTGTGGAAGGAATTGAGGTGGCCGTGCAGTGGGATGCAGCAGAGGTCGGCATTGAGGACAATCGTGACAGTGAAGGCACAGGTGGATATGCCCCCACTGTCTGCTGGAAATACCGACTCTGCTGCATAGCCTGCACGTAAGCAGCATTGCAGGCCTGCATGACACTCAGCTGGAGATCAGGAGTAAGGTGTTCCGACATGCCCTGCTCAATTTGGTTAAAAAAATGATGAGCTGGCCTCTGGAGGTCGGCTTTCACTTGATCAAGGTTTTTGCTGACCTCCTGGATACGTGCATTTAAGAGGCTATGTGAAACATCCATTCGGTCACCCAAAGCCTTGATTGCTTCGTGTAAAACCGAGCTCAAGTGCAAAAACTCGGGCATGAGGGACCTGTCCGAAGCCCTCTGCCGCTGCCGGGATGAGCCCAAAAAAAGGGGGCAGTGGAAGAGGACTGCAAAAGGGGAAGACCTGATGGACCAGCTCCCTGGTCTCCAGTTAGTGTGGAAGGCCCACTTGCTGCTGCCCTGCTGGATGGCTGGGATGGGTCCGTGGCTGTCGGATGAAGGACTGCTCCAGAACCTGGGCCGACAGTCGTGCTGTATGTGCTGTGAAAAAAGGAAAAATAAAATTTTTATCAAAAATTTACCAGACGCAAAATCCTGTGGAATAGAGAAATACAGATTATGGCAATACAATACAACCAAAAGCATGTGATAAATACTTACGTTCTCTGGGCAAGGACCGGTCTTAAAAATGCCAGAACACGATGGTATTTGTAGCGTCTAATCCTTGCTCCTGGACCACTGGGAACATGGCTCTCTTGACGCAAGTCCTTGTTGAAGCGGTCCTTCATCGAACGCCAACGTGTTTTGACTTAGTCCACTGTTAA
Organism: Ranitomeya imitator; assembly: GCF_032444005.1. Lineage (NCBI taxonomy): Eukaryota > Metazoa > Chordata > Amphibia > Anura > Dendrobatidae > Ranitomeya > Ranitomeya imitator. The sequence continues at coordinate 849,973,521 of NC_091283.1, read as the reverse complement.
AAAAAAAACATGGTCAGAAAATGGACTTTTTGCCGTGCTCAGACAACTGTGTGTGATGAGAGAAACTCCAAAGAGTTTCTTTCATCACACACAGTCGAATGAGCACGGCCAAGGTCTCTGCTGCTTCACACTGCAGTGCAATACTTACCAAATGCACTTCGGACCCATGTCGGGGCGTTGTCCCAGCCATCCCACATCGCTTGGGCCACCTTATTCCATAACCGCCGGATCGTGGTGTTGTTCGAGTGCAGTGGATCCCAGCTGTCCCACTTCGGGACTCGTTCCTGGACCAGGGTGATAAGGAGGTCATTGTCCATCATCCCGTTGTGAAAACCTAAAAATTAAAGAAAGTCATTAAAGTTTGCTCAATTACATAAGGAAAAGAAAGAAAAAAGATGCTGAGAAATTGCATGAATAGGAAAGTCAAGATACAAAAGGATTCCAGAAGAAAAAAGTTAAGAAATACGAGTGGAAAGAAAGGAAGATTCAAGAATATTACACTGAGGACAGTCAGCCTTGTATACGTACCCGCTGCCGTCTTTCCACCGGACCTTGACTCCGCTGCTCCTGCCCTGTCTGTGCTGCAGTAGAAGAGCTCTAAAAAAAAGGAAAAATCAAATTGTCACATGTGTCGATGTGACAGTGAATACTTACCAATCTGACGACGCAAGTACTCACCTCACTCACATGCTCGACTTCTGACGGCCCAGGTAGAAACTCCTCATGAGATGATGTGGAGGTAAGCGCCTTGTTAACCGAACCCCAGTGGTCGCAGGTGTGGACCACGCTGGAACCCTTCGGGGTCATGTTCTCCAACCGACCTAGAAGGACTGAGTTAGCGGTCCACGAGGTGGACACCGGGAATTATGCCCCACTACGGCGAACACCCTATCGGATCTCCAACAAGGTGCAGCAAGTTATTCGCCAGGAGATCGATGAGATGTTACAGCTGGGGGTGATTCGATGGTCAAAGAGCGCGTGGGCCTCACCTGTAGTTCTCGTGCCAAAGAAGGATCAGACCACTCGGTTCTGCGTGGACTACAGGGGGCTCAACGCCATCACAGCCTCTGATGCGCACCCAATGGCGTGCATCGAGGAGCTGCTTGAGCGGTTATCTGGGGCAGAATATCTGACCATAATGGATCTGGGATACTGGTAGATTCCCCTGGCCCCGGGGCGCAGGAGAAGTCCACCTTTATCACACCCTTCGGACTGTACGAGTCCACGGTCATATCCTTCGGCATGAAGAATGCCCCTGCCACTTTCCAGTGGATGGTCAACCAGCTGCTTCAGGGACTGAAGAAGTACACGGTGGCGTACTTGGATGACATTGCCATCTTCAGATCCTCTTGGGATGTACACCTGCAGCATCTTCAGGAGGTGTTCAGGTGAATTCACTAAGCCAATCTGACCATCAAGCCGGGGAAGTGTCAGATGGGCATGAGAGAGGTCCACTATCTGGGGCACCAGGTAGGCTGGGACTCCATGAGGCCAGGGCATGGCAATGCAGATGGGTTGTCCCGCCAGGGCGAACCTGCCGAGGAGCGCATGGAGAAGTACCGAGAGCTTCTGCCTCCGTAGCGCAGTCCAAAAAGGGGAGGTATCAGAAAATAGATGTTCTGATTACTCAATTACACATTCAGAGATCTCAGCTGCAGTTTCCTCTGCCTGCCAGCACAAGGCTGGAATTCTAAGCCACTCTTTCTCCCTCCCCCTGGCTATACAGCCGTAATGTGAGAGGAGCTTGCTAGCTTCACTGAAGAATTTTTATGGCTCTGAGCTGCAAAAGCCATCTCTCCCTAAATCCCTCATTCCCCCATCCCACCTAATACCAGCCAAAACTGGTGCAGCCTGTTCCAGAAGGCATGGGACTCTATTGTTCTTTGAAAGTTATGTATATTGGCACCGACCAGGGCTAGAGAGATAAGGATTATATATTCCGGATATCCATCGAGAGATCTATAACCCCCTGAAATTGCTAGGAGCTAAACCCAACTAGTGCAAGGAGCGGGTTTCTCCGCAAGTGGATCATGTAACTGCGCCGTGTTTACACTTAAAAGAATCCCCTCAACGTGGTGCACATCCGGATCATTGTCTTTCGTATATGAGGTTCATACATCGAGATATGTATAAAAATGGTTGCCATAACTCTAAGAAAAGGGGAGGATTCAGCCTCTAAGTGAGGTCACCACAGGGGGAGTGCCTTGGTTTTCGGCTGGGAAATAACTGAGTGAAGCAGCAGTCTTCACGGGTCTTTTGTCCAGGGTTTAGCTGCTAGACAGGGGTGATGCATCTGGATATATGCTCGCCCATCCCCCACAGCACATGGCCAGCCTTGAGATGACATGATCTGAATGCAATGTAAGTGTTCTCTTCAACTTTAATCCCATTTTATTTTTAATTGTACTGTACAAATGATATGTGTCTTCTTTATAATATCTTTTTAATATATTTTTATACTTCTGGAAACACTGCCTACCTTTTTTGGAGTAAAACATAAAATTACTAGCTTTGTCTCTCCTTGCTCTATAGCGAACTGTCCCGTCCTCTGAATTGAATTACGCTACTAATCTGGCTTGGCTCCGGACCCGTTAATAATTAAGAAATCAGAGCTGGTGGAAGCGGATTTGTCCTGTGCCTTTGGGAGTCTTTGTGGCGACTGGCGGAGTTGATAATTATTGTTGCCGCCTGAGTGGGAGTAGTTAAATCACTCTTGCTGCTGTGTGCCCATTAGCCAGTACATAGCAGGCAGCCTTTCTGGCAACTAATTATCCTAGGTGCAGTACCTAATCTGACCTGAGGGTAAGGGGGACGCTAGATAGCTGCAAGTTCCAAACTAGAACTGGGAAGTGGGATATAGATAAATCCCCTTCAGAAAGAACCAGGGGTAACCAAATAACCCCAGTTCATGACAAATTGGTGGAGTGGTGGGGATGATAAAGGTATCCTCCCCGTGAACCGTGACATGTATGTTATGTGACTTTGTACTTTTGATGATTTGTGGTATTTGTATGTTATGTGACTCTGTACTTTTGATGATTTGCAGCATTTATGTTATGACTTTGTACTTTTGATGATTTGTGGCATTTGTGTGTTATGTGACTTTGCACCTTCTTTAGATGCTCTATGCACTATGACTATATGTGGGTTGTTTCGTTCTGTATTACATACATTTTTCTCCGTTTTATTTATGAGTATTATCCAGGGTTATGGAGATTTTTTTCTTAAATCGACATACTATGTGGTATTTGTATATATATGCACTGAATATTGTTATCAATATATATTCAATCTATTGACTATAATGGAGATATTGCTGCTCTAATTATTCTTATACTAGATTGATATGACACATATGTATTTTTCATACAGCGTTCTGAGCAGTTTTTATGTGACACTACTAGTGATGGGCGAGCACTAAAATGCTCGGGTGCTCGTTGCTCGGGTTGAGCAGATTGGAATACTCGGGTACTCGGCCAGAACAACGAGCCCAATGTAAGTCTATGGGAGACCTGAGTATTTTTACCGCGATCCCCCCGGGGGTCCTTTTAAGGTCTAAAAATTTCTGAAAATGATGGAATCACTGCTCAAATGACACAAGGACATCATGGGGATCACTCCTGGAAGCATTCCTGACTCCTAGGCCACAGCTGTAAGCAATGTTGTCAGAGGTTCACGCCATTTTTACAGGTGCACCGAAAAACAGACAAAAACGAAACCAAAATGGATTTTGCTGGGAATTATGTTAAGGCACATCCTTTCCAGGGTAATGACTTGTATATAAGGCAAAATAATTAACCTCAGACCAAAATTTTCCTCCACCATTTGGGCTACGTTCACACCCAGCGCTTTTGATTCTTCTTTTTCAACTTTAACATTACTTTCAATCACTACAAATGCATTCACTGGGAAATGTCATTGTAACATGTAACACCCCTGTTTCATGTATGAAGGAGGGACTCTTAGGCTATGTGCACACGATGCAGATTTAGTGTGGGTCCGCAGCGGTTTTTTTTTCCGCGCAGAAACGCTGCAGATCCGCAAAATGATTTACAGTACAATGTAAACAATAGGAAAAAAAAACTGCTGTGCTAATGGTGCCGAAAATTCCGCATGGAAAACCCTGCGGATCAAAAGAAGTAGCATGTCATTTCTTTTGTGCGGATCTGCAGCGTTTCTGCACCCTTCCATTATAGAAATCTGCAGTGGTAAAAAATGCATGAACCGCACAAAATCCGCAACAAAAAACGCACAAAATCCGCATTAAAAACGCGTCACATCTGCACCTGCGCTTTCTGCCAGGAGATGCGGATTTTGTGCAGAAAATACTGCACCCCAATCCGCAACATGTGCACATAGCCTTAAAGTCACAAAGCCTATTTTTAGAGGGGCATCAGGCGGCATTAATATTCTTAAAGGGCCAATATTAAACAGTGGGTCTCCTATGCTATTATTGCCTATGCAGTGAGCGGCTGGGCTGCCAAGAATTACGATGCACCCCAATACCCCTTTCACGAGAGGTACAGGAGGGCTTACTGAAAAAATGTTGCATTGTATGCAAGGCCTGCCCTGCTATCAAGTCATATGCACCCCAAGAAGCCTTTGGACCCAGATACTGGATGGCCACAGGATATCCCACTTCACATTCTTCATTTGATCCTGCCACACTGTTTCCTTATACATTGAATGCAAGGGCCCTCTGACCCAAATTTTCACGCACCCAGCGTTGGACTGGAGCACCTTGGGCCCACCAGAGAAAATCATTCTTGGGGCCCACTATGTAGCTACATAGAAATAGATACAAGACCACCAATTGTGTGGTAAAAAGCGCTAATATCAGGGTATAATATAAGGTAGTTCACGTATTAATAATGTAGCAAGGGTTGGGGTAGCCCCTTCACAGAATATAATGTAGCCCCCTCATAAAATATAATGCAGTCCCCTCTAATAGAATATAATGCAGCACCCCACAAAATATAATGCAACCCCATCAGGTATAACGCAGTCCCCACCATAGAATATAATGTAGCACCCTCATAGGGTATAATGCAGCCCCCTCATATAGTCATTATATATAATGTAGTCAACTGAGATAATGCAGCCCCACCACAGAATATAATGCAGCCCCTCCATAGAGTATACTGTAGCCCCCTCACATAGTATGATTTAGCCCCCCATAATATAATGTAGTCCCCTGAGAATAATGCAGTCCACCCACAGAATATAATGTAGCCCCCTCATAAAGTATAATGCAGCCCCTCTCCACCCCCATCATTGTCCTCATCACCACCTTCATCATTGCCTCCCCCACCACCATCATTGCCCATTTCATCACCTCCATCACTGCCTCCCACCACCACCATTGCCCATCACCTCCATCATTGCCTCTCCCCCACCACCATCATTGCCCATCACCTCCATCATTGCCTCCACCACCACCATTGCCCATTTCATCACCTCCATCATTGCCTCCCACCACCACCATTGCCCATCATCTCCATAATTGCCTTCCCCCACCACCATCATTGCCCATCACCTCCATCATTGCCTCACTCACCACCATCATTGCCTCCCCCACCACCATCCTTGTCCATCACCTCCATCATTGCCCATTTCATCACCTCCATCACTGCCTCCCACCACCACCATTGCCCATCACCTCCATCATTGCCTCTCCCCCACCACCATCATTGCCCCCGGCCTCAATCATTGCCTCCCACCACCACTGCCCATTTCATCACCTCCATCATCGCCTCCCCCCACCACCATCATTGCCCATCACCTCGATCATTGCCTCCCCACCATCATTGCCTCCCATACCATCATTACCTATCACCTCCATCATAGCCTCCCCCACCATCATTGCCTCCCCTCACCCTCATTGCCTATCACCTCCATCATTCCCTCCCTCACCATGATTGCCCATCACCTCCATCATTGTCTCCCCCACCATCACTGCCCATCACTTCCATCATTGCCTCCCCACCACCATCATTGCCCATCACCTCCATCATTGCCTCCCCCACCATCTTTGCCTCACCTCACCCTCATTGACCATGACCTCCATCATTCCCTCCCTCACCATGATTGCCCATCACCTCCATCATTGTCTCCCCCACCATCACTGCCGAACACTTCCATAATTGCCTCCCCTCACCTCCATCATTGCCTCCCCACCACCACCATCATTGCCCATCAACTCCATCATTGTCTTCCCCACACAATCATTGCCCATCACCTCCATCATTGTCTCCCCCCACCAATATCATTGTCCTTCACAACACACACAGCTCACCGCAGCTCATGACACACACACACTCACACACACACACACACACACACAATCTCTCTCTCACTCACACACACACACACACACACTCTCTCTCTCACTCACGCACTCACACACACACACACACACACACTCTCTCTCTCTGACTCACACACACACACACACACACACACACTATCTCACACACACACACACACGCAGGCACGCAGCACAGCTCACCTCCCCGCAGCAGCAGCTCATTCCAGCAGCCTCTTCCTCGCTGGATTCCTGGAAGCTTTCTGACTGAGACAGCAGCACGCTGGATGATGATGTCATCCAGCTGGGCTGTCTCAGACAGGAAGCAGGACGCCTGGCGGCCTCGACCAATCAGACGCGGGATGTCTATGTCCTTTATGACATCATCGTCGCTGTGCCCGTCGCTGATTGGTCGAGGCCTGGCGGCCTCGACCAATCAGAGACGTGGGATTTCCAGGACAGACAGACAGACAGAAAGACAGACAGACAGACGGAAAAACCCTTAGACAATTATATATATAGACTAGAGTCGTTCTCCTGTTCTAAAACGTACCCTGTCTTCTGAAGGGAATTACGCTACTGTTTTGGGTTAGCTTTGGACCCGTTTAATCGAAGCTGGTGGCAGCTTACCGTGTGCAGGCTTTTAGGTGTTGTTGTAGCGACTGCGGCATTGATAATTATTGTTCCGGCCTGAGTTGGAGTAGTTTATTGCGTCGCTGCAGCGTGCCCAATAGCCAGTGCATAGCAGGCAGCCTTTCAGGCGACTAATTACCCCAGGTGCAGTACCTCATCTGACCTGAGAGTAAGGGGGGCGCCAGAGAGCTGCAAGTCTTAAGTGGAACTGTGTTATGTTTGCTAATGACAGGTGTTATGAAGGCAATCCAGAAACACAGTGTGCTTAGCGATCAGAGCGCACACAGTGATCTGACAAATACCCAAAAATACAAGAACGAGCTCTGAGACGTGGAAACTCTGTAGACTGCACACCTGATCCTATCCTAAACACAACTAAAAGCGGCTGTGGATTGCGCCTAACAACTAACTAGGCAACTCGGCACAGCCTAAGAAACTAGCTAGCCTGAAGATAGAAAAATAGGCCTGACTTGCCCCAGAGAAATTCCCCAAAGGAAAAGGCAGCCCCCCACATATAATGACTGTGAGTAAGATGAAAAGACAAAACGTAGGGATGAAATAGATTCAGCAAAGTGGGGCCCGATATTCTAGGACAGAGCGAGGACAGTAAAGCGAACTTTGCAGTCTACAAAAAACCCTAAAGCAAAACCACGCAAAGGGGGCAAAAAAAAAACCACCGTGCCGAACTAACGGCACGGCGGTACACCCTTTGCGTCTCAGAGCTTCCAGCAAAACAAAAGACAAGCTGGACAGAAAAAAAGCAACAAAAAAGCAAAAAGCACTTAGCTATACAGAGCAGCAGGTCACAGGAACAATCAGGAGAAGCTCAGATCCAACACTGAAACATTGACAAGGAGCAAGGATAGCAGCATCAGGCGGAGTTAAGTAATGAAGCAGTTAACGAGCTCACCAGAACACCTGAGGGAGGAAGCTCAGAAGCTGCAGTACCACTTGTGACCACAGGAGTGAATTCAGCCACAGAATTCACAACAGTACCCCCCCTTGAGGAGGGGTCACCGAACCCTCACCAGAGCCCCCAGGCCGACCAGGATGAGCCGCATGAAAGGCACGAACAAGATCGGAAGCATGAACATCAGAGGCAAAAACCCAGGAATTATCTTCCTGAGCATAACCCTTCCATTTAACCAGATACTGGAGTTTCCGTCTAGAAACACGAGAATCCAAAATCTTCTCCACAATATACTCCAATTCCCCCTCCACCAAAACCGGGGCAGGAGGCTCAACAGATGGAACCATAGGTGCCACGTATCTCCGCAACAACGACCTATGGAATACATTATGTATGGAAAAGGAGTCTGGGAGGGTCAAACGAAAAGACACAGGATTGAGAACCTCAGAAATCCTATACGGACCAATAAAACGAGGTTTAAATTTAGGAGAGGAAACCTTCATAGGAATATGACGAGAAGATAACCAAACCAGATCCCCAACACGAAGTCGGGGACCCACACGGCGTCTGCGATTAGCGAAAAGTTGAGCTTTCTCCTGGGACAAGATCAAATTGTCCACTACCTGAGTCCAGATCTGCTGCAACCTATCCACCACAGAATCCACACCAGGACAGTCCGAAGACTCAACCTGTCCTGAAGAGAAACGAGGATGGAACCCAGAATTGCAAAAAAATGGAGAAACCAAGGTAGCCGAGCTGGCCCGATTATTAAGGGCGAACTCAGCCAACGGCAAAAAGGACACCCAATCATCCTGGTCTGCAGAAACAAAACATCTCAGATATGTTTCCAAGGTCTGATTGGTTCGTTCGGTCTGGCCATTAGTCTGAGGATGGAAAGCCGAGGAAAAGGATAGGTCAATGCCCATCCTACCACAAAAGGCTCGCCAAAACCTTGAAACAAACTGGGAACCTCTGTCAGAAACAATATTCTCAGGAATGCCATGCAACCGAACCACATGCTGAAAGAACAAAGGTACCAAATCAGAGGAGGAAGGCAATTTAGCCAAGGGCACCAGATGGACCATTTTAGAAAAGCGATCACAGACCACCCAAATGACTGACATCTTTTGAGAAACGGGAAGGTCAGAAATGAAATCCATCGAAATATGTGTCCAAGGCCTCTTTGGGACCGGCAAGGGCAAAAGCAACCCACTGGCACGAGAACAGCAGGGCTTAGCCCTAGCACAAATCCCACAGGACTGCACAAAAGTACGTACATCCCGTGACAGAGATGGCCACCAGAAGGATCTAGCCACTAACTCTCTGGTACCAAAGATTCCAGGATGACCAGCCAACACCGAACAATGAAGTTCAGAGATAAGTTTATTAGTCCACCTATCAGGGACGAACAGTTTCTCTGCTGGACAACGATCAGGTTTATTCGCCTGAAATTTTTGCAGCACCCGCCGCAAATCAGGGGAGATGGCAGACACAATGACTCCTTCCTTGAGGATACCCGCTGGCTCAGATAAACCCGGAGAGTCGGGCACAAAACTCCTAGACAGAGCATCCGCCTTCACATTTTTAGAGCCCAGAAGGTACGAAATCACAAAGTCGAAGCGGGCAAAAAATAACGACCAACGGGCCTGTCTAGGATTCAAGCGCTTGGCAGACTCGAGATAAGTCAAGTTCTTATGATCAGTCAATACCACCACGCGATGCTTAGCTCCTTCAAGCCAATGACGCCACTCCTCGAATGCCCACTTCATGGCCAGCAACTCTCGATTGCCCACATCATAATTACGCTCAGCGGGCGAAAACTTCCTGGAAAAGAAAGCACATGGTTTCATCACTGAGCAATCAGAACCTCTCTGTGACAAAACCGCCCCTGCTCCAATCTCAGAAGCATCAACCTCGACCTGGAACGGAAGAGAAACATCTGGCTGACACAACACAGGGGCAGAACAAAAACGACGCTTCAACTCCTGAAAAGCTTCCACAGCAGCAGAAGACCAATTAACCAAATCAGCACCCTTCTTGGTCAAATCGGTCAATGGTTTGGCAATGCTAGAAAAATTACAGATGAAGCGACGATAAAAATTAGCAAAGCCCAGGAACTTTTGCAGACTTTTCAGAGATGTCGGCTGAATCCAATCCTGGATGGCTTGGACCTTAACTGGATCCATCTCGATAGTAGAAGGGGTAAAGATGAACCCCAAAAATGAAACTTTCTGCACACCGAAGAGACACTTTGATCCCTTCACAAACAAAGAGTTAGCACGCAGGACCTGGAAAACCATTCTGACCTGCTTCACATGAGACTCCCAATCATCTGAGAAGATCAAAATGTCATCCAAGTAAACAATCAGGAATTTATCCAGATACTCACGGAAGATGTCATGCATAAAAGACTGAAACACAGATGGAGCATTTGCAAGTCCGAACGGCATCACTAGATACTCAAAATGACCCTCGGGCGTATTAAATGCAGTTTTCCATTCATCGCCTCGCCTGATTCTCACCAGATTATACGCACCACGAAGATCTATCTTAGTGAACCAACTAGCCCCCTTAATCCGAGCAAACAAGTCAGATAACAATGGCAAGGGATACTGAAATTTAACAGTGATCTTATTAAGAAGGCGGTAATCAATACACGGTCTCAGCGAACCATCCTTCTTGGCTACAAAGAAGAACCCTGCTCCCAGTGGTGATGACGATGGGCGAATATGTCCCTTCTCCAGGGATTCCTTCACATAACTGCGCATAGCGGCGTGTTCGGGCACGGATAAATTAAATAATCGACCTTTAGGGAATTTACTACCAGGAATCAAATTGATAGCACAATCACAATCCCTATTCGGAGGTAGAGCATCGGACTTGGGCTCTTCAAATACATCCTGATAATCAGACAAGAACTCTGGGACCTCAGAAGGGGTGGATGACGAAATTGACAAAAATGGAACATCACCATGTACTCCCTGACAACCCCAGCTGGATACCGACATGGAATTCCAATCCAATACTGGATTATGGGTTTGTAGCCATGGCAACCCCAACACGACCACATCATGCAGATTATGCAACACCAGAAAGCGAATAACTTCCTGATGTGCAGGAGCCATGCACATGGTCAGCTGGGCCCAGTATTGAGGCTTATTCTTGGCCAAAGGTGTAGCATCAATTCCTCTCAATGGAATAGGACACCGCAAAGGCTCCAAGAAAAACCCACAACGTTTAGCATAATCCAAATCCATCAGATTCAGGGCAGCGCCCGAATCCACAAACGCCATGACAGAAAACGACGACAAAGAGCATATCAAGGTAATGGACAGAAGGAATTTGGACTGTACAGTACCAATGACGGCAGACCTAGCGGACCGCCTAGTGCGCTTAGGACAATCAGAAATAGCATGAGTGGAATCACCACAGTAGAAACACAGACCATTCAGACGTCTGTATTCCTGCCGTTCAACTCTAGTCATAGTCCTATCGCACTGCATAGGCTCAGGTTTAACCTCAGGCAGTACCGCCAAATGGTGCACAAATTTACGCTCGCGCAAGCGTCGACCGATCTGAATGGCCAAAGACAAAGACTCATTCAAACCAGCAGGCATAGGAAATCCCACCATGACATCCTTAAGAGCCTCAGAGAGACCCTTTCTGAACAAAGCTGCCAGCGCAGATTCATTCCACTGAGTGAGTACTGACCATTTCCTAAATTTCTGACAATATACTTCTATATCATCCTGACCCTGGCACAAAGCCAGCAAATTTTTCTCAGCCTGATCCACTGAATTAGGCTCATCGTACAGCAATCCGAGCGCCAGGAAAAACGCATCGACACTACTCAATGCAGGGTCTCCTGGCACAAGAGAAAATGCCCAGTCTTGAGGGTCGCCGCGCAAAAAAGAAATAATAATCAAAACCTGTTGAATAGGATTACCAGAAGAATGAGGTTTCAAGGCCAGAAATAGCTTACAATTATTTTTGAAACTTAGAAACTTAGTTCTATCTCCAAAAAACAAATCAGGAATAGGAATTCTTGGTTCTAACATAGATTTCTGATCAATAGTATCTTGAATTTTTTGTACATTTATAACGAGATTATCCATTGAAGAGCACAGACCCTGAATATCCATGTCCACACCTGTGTCCAGAATCACCCAAATGTCTAGGGGGAAAAAAAAAAAGTGAACACAGAGCAGAAAAAAAAAAAAAAAAAATGATGTCAGAACTTTTTCTTTCCCTCTATTGAGAATCATTAGTTAGGCTCCTTGTACTGTTATGTTTACTAATGACAGGTGTTATGAAGGCAATCCAGAAACACAGTGTGCTTAGCGATCAGAGCGCACACAGTGATCTGACAAATACCCAAAAATACAAGAACGAGCTCTGAGACGTGGAAACTCTGTAGACTGCACACCTGATCCTATCCTAAACACAACTAAAAGCGGCTGTGGATCGCGCCTAACAACTACCTAGGCAACTCGGCACAGCCTAAGAAACTAGCTAGCCTGAAGATAGAAAAATAGGCCTGACTTGCCCCAGAGAAATTCCCCAAAGGAAAAGGCAGCCCCCCACATATAATGACTGTGAGTAAGATGAAAAGACAAAACGTAGGGATGAAATAGATTCAGCAAAGTGGGGCCCGATATTCTAGGACAGAGCGAGGACAGTAAAGCGAACTTTGCAGTCTACAAAAAACCCTAAAGCAAAACCACGCAAAGGGGGCAAAAAAAAAACCACCGTGCCGAACTAACGGCATGGCGGTACACCCTTTGCGTCTCAGAGCTTCCAGCAAAACAAAAGACAAGCTGGACAGAAAAAAAGCAACAAAAAAGCAAAAAGCACTTAGCTATACAGAGCAGCAGGTCACAGGAACAATCAGGAGAAGCTCAGATCCAACACTGAAACATTGACAAGGAGCAAGGATAGCAGCATCAGGCGGAGTTAAGTAATGAAGCAGTTAACGAGCTCACCAGAACACCTGAGGGAGGAAGCTCAGAAGCTGCAGTACCACTTGTGACCACAGGAGTGAATTCAGCCACAGAATTCACAACAGAACTGTAAGCGGGATATACATAAATCCCTGCAGTTCGTGGTATATTGAAGAGCAGTGGGATACCTAGAATAAGCCCCTGCTCTAAACTAAGAGGTCAGTAGCCTTGTGTGTGTTATTCATCACATTGTGGAGTGGAGGGATAACTAAGATAAGCCCCCCTGCACTTGTGATAGCTGTCTGTTGGCCTAAAGTCACCCGACCCGTGACATAGGGGTGACGGTCACGGTGTGAATCGTGACAAATTGGTGGCAAGGCGGTGGGATATTAGAGCATTAGTGATTTGGTTTGAGCAATCATTCCCCTCACTAAAAACTTGCAGAAAGTTCTTGCGAGGACTCTGCGCAAATAAGTTTGGAGAACGAACTCAGTGTTTATTAGTCTTGAGACAATTGTGTGTACTGGTAATTATCCCCTCCCTTTCTCTTCGTTTTTCTATCCTATCTTTTATTTGGCAACCATGGCTGCGAAAGGAGAGGCCTGGTACGCCCAGCAGAAGAAGGACGCTCTTGCTGGGATATGCACGTACCATGGCCTGAACTCCCAGGGCAAGACCAAGACTCAAATGGTCGCTGAACTGGTGCAATTTAAAGCAGACCAAGCCAGGCCACAGAGCCCAGAGGCCGCAGAAGCCAGCACAAGCGAACATGGTGCTGCAGCAGAGGTCCAACCACTGAATACGGGCCCTACTGGCAACCAGGGGGGCGCAGACCTCCTCTTGCAGCTGGCTCTGCAACAATGCTCCGCAGATGACCTAGAGAAACGTCTGCAACTGATTCAGCAATACCAGGAGCGAGCCGAGAGAGAGGCCCGAGCCGAGCGGGAGGCTGAGAGCCGAGCGGGAGGCTGAGAGAGCTGAGCGCCAAGCCCAGTGAGAACACGAACTGGAGATGCTCTGGCAAGGGGGGATGTCCTCCACCGCCCAGAGCCGTGAGCCCAGCAGCGCTCAGATACCTAAGCCCCGGCTCGATCACTTTCCTGTTATGGAGAAGGACGGGGACTTGGACACGTTTCTGCAGGCCTTTGAGAAAGCCTGCAGACAGTACCGGCTGCCTACAGATGAATGGGCACGATACCTGACACCAGGGCTGAGAGGCAAAGCTCTGGAGGCGTTTGCTGCCCTCCCTCAAGAACAAGATGGAGACTATGAGGCCATCGAGCAGGCCCTGATAGCAAAGTACCAGCTTACACCCGAGGTGTACCGTAGAAAGTTCCGACCCTCCAACGTGGCCCACACGACAGTTACAGTGATGTGGTGCATGGACTGGGGACCCACTTTGACCAGTGGACCCAAGGACTGTCAGTGACCACCTTTGCACAGCTGCGAGACCTGATGATCAAAGACCAGTTCTTTCATCTTTGCCCAGCTGAGGTGCGACAGTTCGTGATGGACAGAGAACCCAAAGACGTGACGAAAGCAGCACAGATTGCCGATGCCTATGAGGTCAACCGTAGATCGGAAGCGCGGAAGCCAGTCACCACCAGCTGGAGAGGGGGTAAGCCTGCAACCAACCCAGGACCCCTACCAGCCAACACACCAGAGGTACTGGCCCTGTGGCCAACAACACCAGACCTACCACCGAACCTCGCCAGTGTTACTACAGGGTATATACACTGGATTCCTTGATAGGGCGTTGATCCAGGGAACTAGTCTGATTGCCGTATGTGGAGTCGGGAAGGAATTTTTTTCCCCAATGTGGAGCTTACTCTTTGCCACATGGGTTTTTTTGCCTTCATCTGGATCAACATGTTAGGGGATGTTAGGTTAGGCTATGGGTTGAACTAGATGGACTTATAGTCTTCCTTCGACCTTAATAACTATGTAACTATGTAACTACTGCAAGCGGCCTGGTCATATCAGTACCCACTGTCCAGAGGGCCTAATGCGGCAGTTCTTTTGGTGGGTGGTGTGGTTGGGCGGGTGTGTGACAATGTACAGCACGTCACGGTGGGAGGCTATGTTGCTACAGGCCTCAAGGACACCGGGGCTGAACGAACCCTCATCCGACCCGAACTGGCGGCCCCTGAAGAAATCATTCCAGGGAAAACCCTAACTGTCACGGGGATTGGGGGCATCAGCTGTCCCTTACCGATGGCCCGGGTTTATATTGATTGGGGTGCTGGGAGCGGGGTGAAAGAAGTGGGGCTGTCTGATAATTTGCCCACTGATGTTTTGTTGGGGACTGATTTGGGGAGGATGGTTGCATACTACGTCCCTGACACCCCTCCCCAATCTACTAATGAGGGTAAAGTTAACCCTGATGATGATGATGATGATGGGAAATCACATGTGTTACCTGACCATGATTTATCTTGTAATGATGCATCTAATAACCATTTTTTCACTAGGATTGATGGTGAAAATGTTGTACCTGTGCCAACTGAACCTGATAATGATTTTTCTGTGAAGGTTAATGTGTCCATAGGTACAGGCGTGTCCAGCCACGTCATTCTGTGGAGTGAGACGGCTGAGGAACCCCTAACAGGGGCAAGTGTCGGTGCTACAGGAAATGGGGAGAGGCATGGGAACCGTGAGGAAGGTGATGCCATGAAAGTGACCAGTGCCACCGAGGAAGGTAACTGGCCCATAAGTAGCACTGCCCCTGGAGTGTTGGGGGTGGATGGGGAGGTAGAGCCCATAGCAGCGCCGGCTGATGGGTCTGTAGAAACCCCCGGGGAGACAGCCTACGTAGCTGCTGTCACTCACAGTCAGAGTGCCCTAAACACAGATAACTGTCTGCCTTCCGGACCCTCCTCAGTCATCAGTATGACTGAACCAGAGGTGGACCCAGAGAAGGTCCAAGAGGGTTCCCGTGGGGAAGGGACCCTGACATCGCTTTCTGGCTTCCCCTAGCCAGGAGTTTCAGGCCGCTCTGCGCACAGATGCGAGCCTAAAGAGTTTGAGACAACTCGCCGAGACATCCACCTCCGTGACTGAGAAGGAGAGGGTGTTCTGGGAACGAGGAAGGTTATACCGGGAGACAGTACCCGGAGAATCACAAAAGGAGTGGTTGAGGGAAAGACAGCTGGTCGTCCCGCAGCAATTCCGGGGTGAGTTGTTACGGATTGCCCATGAGATCCCGCTAGCTGGACACTTGGGGATCAGCAAAACTAAGGCCCGGCTGTCTCAACACTTCTATTGGCCTAAGATGGGGACAGATGTGTCAAACTACTGCCGCTCCTGTGTCACCTGTCAAAGAGTGGGGAAGCCGGGGCCTGCTATTAAGGCTCCCCTGATCCCTTTGCCAGTGATAGAGGAGCCTTTCCAGAGGATCGCGGTGGACATTGTAGGCCCGCTGGCCGTCCCCAGAAACTCTGGAAAGCAATACATCCTTACTGTGGTAGACTACGCTACCCGGTACCCAGAGGCAGTAGCTCTGTCGTCAACTAGGGCAGATAAGGTGGTGGATGCCCTGTTGGCCATCTTTTCATGTGTAGGGTTTCCCAGGGAAATGCTTACTGATCAAGGGACCCAATTTATGTCTCGCCTAATGGAGGCTCTCTGTAAGAGAATGCAGGTGAAGCACCTGGTATCTAGTGCGTATCACCCACAGACCAATGGCTTGTGTGAACGCTTCAATGGTACCCTCAAACAGATGCTATGCATGCTGGTTGAGACCCAAGGGCGTGACTGGGAGCAGTACCTCCCAAACCTGCTATTCACTTACCGAGAGGTTCCGCAGGCCTTGACGGGGTTCTCCCCCTTCGAGCTCCTGTACGGTAGGCGAGTCCGGGGACTCCTTGGGTTGGTAAGAGAATCCTGGGAAGAGGAGCCGAACCCTTCTGAAGTGTCCATAGTGGAGTATGTCATACGCTTCCGTGACAAGATGCAGACCTTGACGCAGTTGGTGCATGACAACATGACGCAGGCTCAGGCTGACCAGAAGCACTGGTACGACCAGAACGCCCGGGAGCGAACCTACCACGTGGGTCAAAAGGTGTGGGTGCTGGTCCCCGTACCAAAGAATAAGCTTCAGGCAGCCTGGGAGTGCCCGTACGTCGTCCACCAACAGCTCAACCCGGTCACCTACGTGGTCACGCTTGACCACGCTCGGGGTAGGCGAAAGACCTTTCACGTCAACATGATGAAGGCTCATCACGAACGTGAACCTTTCATCCTACCGGTCTGCAGCTTGCCCGAAGACGGGGAGGAAGACACCCTCCTGGACATGCTGGCCCAAGCCAAGGCCGGTGGATCCATCGAGGACGTGGAGGTAAGCGCCTCGTTAACTGAACCCCAGCGGTTGCAGTTGCAAACCACACTGGAACCCTTCCGGGTCGTGTTCTCCAAGCGACCTGGGAGGACTGAGTTAGCAGTCCACGAGGTGGACACCGGGAATCACGCCCCACTACGGCGAACACCCTATCGAATCTCTGATCATGTGCAGCAGGTTATGCGCGAGGAGATCGATGAGATGTTACAGCTGGGGGTGATTCGACGGTCAAAGAGTGCGTGGGCCTCACCTGTAGTTCTCGTGCCAAAGAAAGACCGGACCACCCGGTTCTGCATGGACTACAGGGGGCTCAACGCCATCACAGCCTCTGACGCGCACCCAATGCCGCGCATCGAGGAGCTGCTTGAGAGGTTAGCTGGCGGAAAATACCTGACAATAATGGATCTGAGTAGAGGATACTGGCAGATTCCCCTGAGCCCCGAGACGCAGGAGAAGTCTGCCTTTATCATACCCTTTAGACTGTACGAGTCCACGGTCATGCCTTTCGGCATGAAGAATGCCCCTGCCACTTTCCAGCGGATGGTCAACCTCCTGCTTCAGGGACTGGAGAAGTACACAGTGGCGTACCTGGATGACATTGCCATCTTCAGTCCCTCCTGGGAGGAACACCTGCAGCATCTCGAGGAGGTGCTCAGGCGAATTCACGAATACCTCCAACGTGGTATTTTCCGAAATACTGCCTGTACCACGTGCCATGCCAGAGAGGCAATTTGAGATTAGGGAGGTTAATAAGTGGCTCAAGAATTGGTGTAGGAAAGAGGGGTTTGGGTTCCTGCACAACTGGGCCGACTTCTCAGTTGGCTACAGGCTCTACGCTAGGGACGGGCTGCACCTCAATGGGGAAGGTGCAGCTGTGTTGGGGGAGAAAATGGCTAGAAGGTTGGAGGAGTGTTTAAACTAGGAATTGGGGGGAGGGTATTCATTTTATAGGAGGGGAAGATAGTGCAGATAGAGACCTGGGCACAAATAAGGAAGTTGGGGGTGGCGGTGGCATGGGGGGTGGGGTTAGAACAGTTAATAAGAAAGAATAGAGGTGCAGAGAGATACATAAAATGTATGTATACTAATGCCAGAAGCCTCGCCAACAAAATGGACGAATTAGAACTAATGTTGTTGGAGCATAATTATGACATGGTGGGGATATCTGACACATGGCTGGATGAGAGCCATGACTGGGCTGTTAACTTGCAGGGCTTTAGCCTGTTCAGAAATGACCGTACAGATAAGCGAGGGGGTGGGGTGTGTCTATATGTAAAATCGTCCTTAAAACCCATCCTGCGTGATAATATAGGTGAATTTAATGAAAATGTAGAATCCCAGTGGGTGGAGATAAGGGGAGGGGGAAAAAATAATAAATTACTGATAGGGGTTTGTTATAAATCTCCAAAAATAATGGAAGCAATGGAGAATATCCTCGTAAAGCAAATAGATGAAGCTGCGACTCAAGGAGAAGTCATTATTATGGGGGACTTCAACTACCCTGAAATAGATTGGGGAACAGAAACCTGCAGTTCCAGCAAAGGTAATCAGGGTCTGACAACTATGAGAGACAATTACCTTTCACAACTGGTTCAGGACCCAACAAGAAGGGGGGCACTGCTAGATCTAATATTAACCAACAGGCCAGACCGCATAGCAAATATAAGGGTTGGGGGTCACTTGGGTAATAGCGATCACAAAATAATAAGTGTTCATGTATCCTTTAAAAAGATGTGTAATAGAGGGGTTACAAGGACACTAAACTTCAGGAGGGCAAATTTCCAACGGATGAGAGAGGATCTTGGTGCAATTACGGTAACTGGGATGATATCCTGAGACACAAAAATACACAAAGAAAATGGGAGACGTTTATTAGCATCCTGGATAGGACCTGTGCACAGTATATACCGTATGGGAATAAACATACTAGGAATAGAAGGAAACCAATATGGCTAAATAGAGCTGTAAGGAGCGCGATAAGTGACAAAAAGAAAGCATTTAGAGCAGTGGTTCTCAACCTTTCTAATGCCGTGACCCAGCAATACAGTTCCTCATGTTGCGGTGACCCCCAACCCAAAAAATAATTTTGGTGGCTACTTTAAAACTGTAATTTTATTAGTTATGATTCGGAATGTAAATATCTGATATGCATTATGTATTGTATTCTCATTGCTACAAATCAAACATAATAAATAATCACAAAAACAATTACCGTATATACTCGAGGAGGCTGCGGCACCACTATACCAAGACCAATAATATCACACAGGAAGAAACACCACCACACCATGACCAGACCACATAGGGACCAAATAATACTATATACAAGGGACAAATACCGCCTCACCATGACCAGATCACATATTACCACCACTTGGTGACCAAATAGCACATACAAGAGACAAATACCACAACACCATTTCCAGACCACATATTATCACCACATAGTGACTGAATACTACAATACTGATCAGTAATAAAAAAAAACACAATACTATCACCATAAGTGCCATTATACACAGGAGATCTGTACTTAGTATGCAGTGTCTGTGTAGAGAGGTAATACAGAGATCACTGGTGACATTATACACAGGACCTCTATATAGTATACAGTGTATAGTGTCAGTGTATAGGTAACACTGACTCACCAGTGACGTCTCTAGGTGAAGTCCTTCATCTTTCATCCAGCACAGACCGCCATCATTTCTTCTAGCCAGGACTCGTTTCTGCAGGAAATAACACAGTTATCTCGAGCTCCGCTTGTAGAACACATTACTTAATTTTTAACAACTTCTACATTACACCACGAAGAAAAAAAGGCGATATAGTGTCACTCTGCACAGTAACAGGACCGCCCCCCATTTAAAACAGTATACTCAAAAAATAAAATAAATACATCACTGCAGTAATAATATCCCTTAATTAGCCCCTATGGTAATAATAATCCCCACCCTGGCCCCGTTTATCTCATTCCTGGCTCCATCCATATGTTCTCGCATCCTGCCCTCATGAGTATCCATTCTACCCCATATGATCTCCCCATCCTGCCCCATCAGTCTCCATCGTATCCATCCTGCTCCATGTCTTTCATTCTGCCCCGTGTCTCCAATCATGCCCCGTATCTACATTCTGCCCATGCCTCAAGTCCTGCCCCCAGTGTGTCCAGCAATCTGCCCCAGTGTGTCCAGCAATCTGCCCCAGTGTGTCCAGCAATCTGCCCCAGTGTGTCCAGCAATCTGCCCCAGTGTGTCCAGCATATTACCCCCAGGTTGTCCAGCAATCTGCCCCAGTGTGTCCAGCATATTACCCCCAGTGTGTCCAGCAATCTGCCCCAGTGTGTCCAGCAATCTGCCCCAGTGTGTCCAGCAATCTGCCCCAGTGTGTCCAGCAATCTGCCCCAGTGTGTCCAGCATATTACCCCCAGGTTGTCCAGCAATCTGCCCAAGTGTGTCCAGCATATTACCCCCAGTGTGTCCAGCAATCTGCCCCAGTGTGTCCAGCAATCTGCCCCAGTGTGTCCAGCAATCTGCCCCAGTGTGTCCAGCATATTACCCCCAGGTTGTCCAGCACTCTGCCCCCAGTGTGCCGAGCAATCTGCCCCAGGGTCTCCAGCATTGCCGCCAGTGTGTCCAGCAATCTGCCCCTGTGTCCAGCATTGCCCCAGCGTGTCCAGCAATCTGCCCCAGTGTCCAGCATTGCCCCAGTGTCCAGAAATCTGCCCCAGTGTCCAGCATTGCCCAGTGTGTCCAGAAATCTGCCCGTCTGTCCAGAAATCTGCCCCAGTCTGTCCAGAAATCTGCCCCAGTGTCCAGCATTGCCCAGTGTGTCCAGAAATCTGCCCCAGTCTGTCCAGAAATCTGCCCCAGTGTCCAGCATTGCCCAGTGTGTCCAGAAATCTGCCCGTCTGTCCAGAAATATGCCCCAGTCTGTCCAGAAATCTGCCCCAGTGTCCAGCATTGCCCAGTGTGTCCAGAAATCTGCCCCAGTCTGTCCAGAAATCTGCCCCAGTGTGTCCAGCATATTACCCCCAGGTTGTCCAGCAATCTGCCCCAGTGTGTCCAGCATATTACCCCCAGTGTGTCCAGCAATCTGCCCCAGTGTGTCCAGCAATCTGCCCCAGTGTGTCCAGCAATCTGCCCCAGTGTGTCCAGCATATTACCCCCAGGTTGTCCAGCACTCTGCCCCCAGTGTGCCGAGCAATCTGCCCCAGGGTCTCCAGCATTGCCGCCAGTGTGTCCAGCAATCTGCCCCTGTGTCCAGCATTGCCCCAGCGTGTCCAGCAATCTGCCCCAGTGTCCAGCATTGCCCCAGTGTCCAGAAATCTGCCCCAGTGTCCAGCATTGCCCAGTGTGTCCAGAAATCTGCCCGTCTGTCCAGAAATCTGCCCCAGTCTGTCCAGAAATCTGCCCCAGTGTCCAGCATTGCCCAGTGTGTCCAGAAATCTGCCCCAGTCTGTCCAGAAATCTGCCCCAGTGTCCAGCATTGCCCAGTGTGTCCAGAAATCTGCCCCAGTCTGTCCAGAAATCTGCCCCAGTCTGTCCAGAAATCTGCCCCAGTCTGTCCAGAAATCTGCCCCAGGGTCTCCAGCATTGCCCCCAGACAGACATAAAGAAAAAAAAAAAAAAAAGTAAAATCCTCACCTCTCCCGTTCCCAGTGCAGGTCCGGTGCAGTCAGCGTCTCTCCGGCTCTGCAACGCTCAGGACAGAGAGGCAGAGCGGCGCAGTGATGACGTCTTCGCACCCTCTGCCCTGAGACATCGCAGAGTCAGAGGGCGCTGAAGACGCTGGCTGCAGCTACCGCGCAGCCGCAGGAACTAGGAGAGGTGAGTATTAGCGCTGGCACCGGGGGAAGGGGGCGGGCGCCCGAAGACTTAAAGGGCCCACGGTTTTTTTTTTTCTCCTCCTTCTGCAGCGCCGGCCGACCCGCCCCCCGCAGTGTGCCGCCCGGGGCGGCCCGCCCCCCCCGCACCCTCCTTCCTACGCCACTGGGAAGGTGGATGGGGAGGTGAGAGAGGTGGCGACCCCTGTGGTTTGGTCGTTCGACCCCCCTCGGGGTCGCGACCCCCAGGTTGAGAACCGCTGATTTAGAGAATTAAAGGAAGTAGGTAGTGATGAGGCATTAAATAAATACAAAAAATTAAATAAATTCTGTAAAAAGCAAATCAAGGCAGCAAAGATTGAGACAGAAACTCATTGCCAGAGAGAGTAAAAATAATCCTAAAATATTCTTTAACTACATAAATAGTAAGAAACTAAAAAATGATAGTGTTGGCCCCTTAAAAATAGTCTGGGTGAAATGGTGGATGAGGATGAGGAAAAAGCCAATATGCTAAATGACTTTTTTTCATCAGTATTTACACAAGAAAATCCCATGGCGACAAAATGATCAGTGATAAAAATTCCCAATTAAATGTAACCTGCTTAACCCAGCAGGAAGTGCGGCGGCGTCTAAAAATCACTAAAATTGACAAATCTCCGGGCCCGGATGGGATACACCCTCGAGTACTGCAGGAATTTAGTACAGTCATTGATAGACTATTATTTTTAATCTTTAAAGACTCCATAATAACAGGGTCTGTGCCACAGGACTGGCGTATAGCAAATGTGGTGCCAATATTCAAAAAGGGGACAAAAACTGAACTCGGAAATTATAGGCCAGTAAGCTTAACCTCTACTGTGGGTAAAATCCTGGAGGGCATTCTAAGGGATGCTATACTGGAGTATCTGAAGAGGAAGAACCTCATGACCCAGTATCAGCACGGGTTTACTAGGGACCGTTCATGTCAGACTAATTTGATCAGTTTCTATGAAGAGGTAAGTTCCGGACTAGACCAAGGGAACCCAGTGGATGTAGTGTATATGGACTTTTCAAAAGCTTTTGATACGGTGCCACACAAAAGGTTGATACATAAAATGAGAATAATGGGGATAGGGGAAAATATGTGCAAGTGGGTTGAGAGCTGGCTCAGGGATAGGAAACAAAGGGTGGTTATTAATGGAGCACACTCGGACTGGGTAGCGGTTAGCAGTGGGGTACCACAGGGGTCAGTATTGGGCCCTCTTCTTTTTAACATATTTATTAATGACCTTGTAGGGGGCATTCAGAGTAGAATTTCAATATTTGCAGATGACACAATTTTATATTACAGGATGATTTATGTAAACTAGAAGCTTGGGCTGATAAATGGCAAATGAGCTTTAATGGGGATAAATGTAAGGTCATGCACTTGGGTAGAAGTAATAAGATGTATAACTATGTGCTTAATTCTAAAACTCTGGGCAAAACCGTCAATGAAAAAGACCTGGGTGTATGGGTGGATGACAAACTCATGTTCAGTGGCCAGTGTCAGGCAGCTGCTACAAAGGCAAATAAAATAATGGGATGCAGTAAAAGAGGCATAGATGCTCATGAGGAGAACATAATTTTACCTCTATACAAGTCACTAGTTCGACCACACTTAGAATACTGTGCACAGTTCTGGTCTCCGGTGTATAAGAAAGACATATCTGAACTAGAGCGGGTGCAGAGAAGAGCGACCAAGGTTATTAGAGGACTGGGGGGTCTGCAATACCAAGATAGGTTATTACGCTTGGGGCTATTTAGTTTGGAAAAACGAAGACTAAGGGGTGATCTTATGTTAATGTATAAATATATGAGGGGACAGTACAAAGACCTTTCTGATGATCTTTTTAATCATAGACCTGAAACCGGGACAAGGGGGCATCCTCTGCGTTTGGAGGAAAAAAGGTTTAAGCATAATAACAGACGCGGATTCTTTACTGTAAGAGCAGTGAGACTATGGAACTCTCTGCCGTATGATGTTGTAATGAGTGATTCATTACTTACATTTAAGAGGGGACTGGATACCTTTCTGGAAAAGTATAATGTTACAGGGTACATACACTAGATTCCTTGATAGGGCGTTGATCCAGGGAACTAGTCTGATTGCCGTATGTGGAGTCGGGAAGGAATTTTTTTCCCCAATGTGGAGCTTACTCTTGCCACATGGTTTTTTTTTTTGCCTTCCTCTGGATCAACATGTTAGGGCATGTTAGGTTAGGCTATGGGTTGAACTAGATGGATTTATAGTCTTCCTTCAACCTTAATACCTATGTAACTATGCAACTATGTAAGCAGGACTGACTATCAAGCCGGGAAAGTGCCAGATGGGTATGAGGGAGGTCCACTCCCTGGAACACCGGGTAGGCAGAGGCACCATGAAGCGAGAGCATGGCAATGTTGATGGGTTGGCCCACCAGGGTGTACCTGCTGAAGTGCGCATGGAGGAGCACCATGAGGTTCTGCCTCCGTAGCGCACACCAAAAGGGGGAGGTGTCACGATATTGTATGAAATATCATATAAGTTTAGTTTCTCTTGTTAGCCAGGCTGTGGGCTAAAAATAGCCCCCCTTCCCTTTCACTCAGCCAAGAGCTTTCCTTTCCAAGGTATGGGGGAAGAGGATTTTATTGCCTCTACCTCTGAGAGCAAAGGAATTTACGACCGCTAGTGAAGGCTCAAACTCTGTCCAGCTAGAACTGGATTACAAGTCCCCAGAATCCCTGAGGTCTTTGTTCTGTTTTTGTAAGATATTAGGCAAACCATTTAAGATAGGAACAGGAAAATACATATTCTTAATCTCCCTTGGTAGATCTATCCATCACGGTAAACCTGCGCTTCTAACTCCATCAGGTTATAAAGTAGGGATTTCTCTGTAATGACTCATCACACATATGACATATTTGATCTCATTAGAATGCCAATGTAATACGAGATGAATGCTGGGTTTGTTATGACCATGACATGTTCTGGAGCGGAGTTATAGAAATTAGACAAATTTAAGGTTGAATTACTAAGACTGAAGAAAGAGGAGGGCGATCTTAACTCAGCCCTTTCTGTGATGTCACCAAGCTGAGCTATAAGTTTGTTGGCCAGATCCCAGCAGTCGGTCTGCTGTTGGAAGAACATGTGAGTCTGATCTGAAGAGCTGTTCTAATGCACTGGGACAGATGGAAACCCCCCACCAGCATGGTTTTTGCCTGAACTGATATGAACTGAGAACATGTGAGTTGTACCTTTTCTTATGTAATCCCTGTTTATTTTATAATTATCTTGTACATATTTCAATTGTCTCATATTGTAACATCTTTATATGACTTTTAATAAACACTGCCTGAAATGTTTGACGGAGGATAATATTTAATACTAGAGTCGTTCTCCTGTTCTAAAACATACCCTGTCTTCTGAATGGAATTACGCTACTGTTTTGGGTTAGCTTCGGACCCGTTTAATCGAAGCTGGTGGCAGCTTACCGTGTGCAGGCTTTTGGGTGTTGTTGTAGCGACTGCGGCGTTGATAATTATTGTTCCTGCCTGAGTGGGAGTAGTTTATCGCGTCGCTGCAGCGTGCCCAATAGCCAGTACATAGCAGGCAGCCTTTCTGGCGACTAATTACCCCAGGTGCAGTACCTCATCTGACCTGAGAGTAAGGGGGCGCCAGAGAGCTGCAAGTCTTAAGTGGAACTGTAAGCGGGATATACATAAATCCCTGCAGTTCGTGGTATATTGAAGAGCAGTGGGATACCTAGAATAAGCCCCTGCTGTAAACTAAGAGGTCAATAGCCTTGTGTGTGTTTTTTCATCACATTGTGGAGTGGAGGGATAAGTAAGATAAGCCCCCCTGCACATGTGATAGCCATCTGTTGGCCTAAAGTCACCCCGACCCGTGATGTAGGGGTGACGGTCACGGTGTGAATCGTGACAATATATACACACACAAATTTTTATATAATTTTTCATAAATCATAATCACGTAAATAATTGCAACATATGGTCAAAATTTATATATCCTGTAATATCTATATATATAATCATATAAGGGTCACTTCCGTCTGTTTGTCTGCCTGTCTGGCACGGAAATCCCACGTTGCTGATTGGCGGTGGGCACAGTCCGGCCGAGAATTCGCCCTTCCTACTCTTTCAGTGCCCGCTCCATACTCCCCACCATTCAGCGCTCACACAAGATTAATGGCTGCGTTACACCGCGTTATGCCGTGGTGTAACGCGGTGCATTAACGCTGCTATTAACTCTGTGTGACCAACTTTTTACTATTGATGCTGCCTATGCAGCATCAATAGTAAAAAGATCTAATGTTAAAAATAATAAAAAAATAAAATAAAATCATTATATACTCACCTTCTGGCACCTTTCCCGCTCCTCACAACGCTCCGGGCCATGCTTTGCAGTCTTGCGAGATGATGATGTGGTGGTCTCGCGAGACCACTACGTCATCATCTTGCGAGACCGCAATGCATTCTTGGGACCGGAGCATCGTGAGGAGTATCGGTAAATGCCTCGCCTGGATCCGCGGGCCGCCAGAGGGTGAGTATATAACTATTTTTTATTTTAATTATTTTTTTTAACAGGGATATAGTGCCCACATTACTATATACTATGTGGGCTGTGTTATATACTATGTGGGCTGTGCTATATACTACGTGGGCTGTGTTATATACTGCATGAGCTGTACTATATACTGCATCTCTGTGCTATATACTACGAGGGCTGTGCAATATACTACGTAGCTGGGCATTATACTACGTGGCTGTGTTATATACTGCGTGAGCTGTGCTATATACTACATGAGCTGTGTTATATACTATGTAGTTGTGCAATATATTACGTGGCTGGGCAATAGACTACGTGGCTGTGTTATATACTGCGTGAGCTGTGCTATACACTACGTGGCTGTGTTATATACTACATGGGCTATGCTATATACTACGTAGCTGTGCAATATACGTGGCTGGGCAATATAATACGTGGCTGTGCTATATACTATGTGGCTGTGCAATATATTACGTGGCTGGGCAATATACTTCGTGGCTGTGTTATATACTGCGTGATCTATGCTATATACTACATGGGCTGTGCTATATACTATGTGGCTGTGTTATATACTACGTGGCTGTGTTATATACTACGTGGCTGTGTTATATACTACGAGGCTGTGTTATATACTGTGTGAGCTGTGCTATATTCTACGTTGCTGTGTTATATACTATGTGGGCTGTGCTATATACTATGTAGCTGTGCAATATACATGGCTGGGCAATATACTATGTGGCTGTGCTATATACTACGTGGGCTGTGTTATACACTGCGTGGGCTGTGCTATATACTACATGGGCTGTGTTATACGCTGCGTAGGCTGTGCTATATACCAGAGGTGTCAAACTGCATTCCTCAAGGGCCGCAAACAGGTCATGTTTTCAGGATTTCCTTGTATTGCACAGGTGATAATTTAATCACCTGCACAGAATGATTCCAGCACCTTGTGCAATACAAGGAAATCCTGAAAACATGACCTGTTTGCGGCCCTCGAGGAATGCAGTTTGACACCTCTGCTATATACTACGTGGGCTGTGCTATATACTATGTGGGCTGTGCCATATACTACGTGGTTGTGCTATATTTTACGTGGCTGTGTTATATGCTACGTGACTGTGCTATATACTACGTGGCTGTGCTATATGCTACGTGGGCTGTGCTATATGCTACCTGGGCTGTGTTATATACTACGTGGCCTGTGATATATGCTACATGGCTGTGCTATATACTACGTGGGCTGTGCTACATACTACGTGGGCTGTGCTATATACTACGTGGCTGTGCTATATTTTGCACGGCTGTGTTATATGCTACGTGACTGTGCTATATACTACGTGGCTGTGCTATATGCTATGTGGGCTGTGCTATATGCTACCTGGGCTGTGTTATATAATACGTGGCATGTGCTATATGCTACGTGGCTGTGCTATATGCTACGTGGGCTGTGTTATACACTATGTGGCCTATGCTATATGCTATGTGGCTGTGTTATACGCTACTTGGCTGTGGTATATTTCTCTGCTGTATCTTTGCATCATGAATCGTGGTATGTGTTAAAGAAGGGGGCCCACTGAGACTCTTTCGCCCGGGGCCCTCAAAAACCTGGAGCCGGCCCTGGCTTCACTGATTGGTTACGCTCGGCCGGCCGCGAACAATCAGTGACAGGCGCAGTCCGGCCGCGAATTGGCGCAGAATTTGAACCACGCTTCGCTAATTGGTCGCGCCCGGCCGGCCAAATCCTGTGTATAAATTGCATTATTCGGGAAACTTCATAAATAAACTACATACATATTCTAGAATACCCGATGCGTTAGAATCGGGCCACCAGCTAGTCTACTATATAATTGTCTAAGGGTCACTTCCGTCTTTCTGTCTGTCACGGAAATCTCAAGTCGCTGATTGGTCGCGGCCAGCGACCGCGACCAATCAGCAACAGGCACAGTCCGGCCACGAAATGGCCACTCCCTACTCCCCTGCAGTCAGTGCCCGCTCCATACTCCCCCCCCCAAGTCAGCGCCCACCACCCACATAGCATTGTAGAAGTCCGCTAAACCGACTTCATTACACTGTGGCATAATGCGGTGTAACGCAGTCTGGTAACGCTGCTATTAACCCTGTGTGACAAACTTTTACTATTGATACTTCCTATGCAGCATCAATAGTAAAAAGATCTAATGTTAAAAATAATGAAAAAAATAAATAAATCCTGATATACTCACCTTCCGGGGCCTTTTCCGCTCCTCGCGACGCTCCCGTCCACGCATTGCGGTCTCGTGAGATGATGACGCAGGAACTGTTGTGAATTCCGCTCTTGGGCTCCCTCCAGTGGTTGTAAGTGGCACTTTTGTGAGTTCTGCTCTTGGGCTCCCTCTTGTGGTTTCTAGTGGTATGGCTGCTCCTTGGAGTTAGCTGTCATCAGCTGCCTCCACTTATCGTCTCTTCTGCTCGGCTATTTAGGCCTGGCTCTTTCTTCAGCCAGTGCCACTTGTAAATGGTTCCTGGTTGGATTCACATCTCTTTGGAGTGCCCTGTTATCCTGACCAGTTCAACAAAGCTAAGTTTTTGCTTGCTCTTTTCTGTCCATAGATTGTGGACTTATCCATTCTGTGCTTTCTATGTTTGTCCAGCTTATCAGTGTGAATTTATTTTGTCTTGCTGGAAGCTCTGGGAGGCAGATTTGCCCTCCACACCTTTAGTCAGGTGTGGAGATTTTTTGTAAACTCTGCGTGGATTTTTGTAGTGTTTTATACTGATCGCACAGTATTCCATCCTGTCCTATCTATTTAGCTAGACTGGCCTCCTGTGCTCATCCTGGTTTCACTCTGTGTATGTCTTTTCCATCTCCACTCACAGTCATTATTTGTGGGGGGCTAATCTATCCTTTGGGGATTTTCTCTGAGGCAAGATAGCTTTCCTGCTTCTTTCTTTAGGGGTAGTTAGCTCTTAGGCTGTGACGAGATGCCTAGGGAGAGTTAGGAGCATTCCACGGATACTTCTAGTGTTGTGTTGAGCTTAGGGACTGCGGTCAGTACAGTTACCACTTCCTTCAGAGCTCGTTCCATGTTGCTCCTAGACCACCGTATCATAACAAGGAACCCATGTCTATTCAGGCTTAGTACCGCCATATAGTGCCGCCATTTACTAGCAGCAGGTTCCACTCATGCACGGTGGACCCCAGGCTGCGAACACACCTATACTATCTCTACATTTACTTGGTGCGTTCCACCAGCCCTAACACAGAACAATGGAACTTATGCCTGTGAAGCGAAGATTTTGACACCACAGATACACCAGGCATCTGACGGAGATATATTATTGGAGGTGGTGAGTCCACTTTTTCTTGGATATTGGTTATGTATCTGACGGAGATAACAGACTGTATAAATGTTTTTGTTTTTTTTTAAACACTAAATACTGAGTAGACCAAGGCTAGCATACAGATCAATGCAATATATGCCTGCGAAGTGAAGATGTTGACACCACAGATACACCAGGTGTCTGACGGAGATAAGACTGTATACATTTATTTTTTATTTTTGAAAACCCTAAATACTGAGTAGACCAAGATTAGCAGACAGAACAATGCCACGTATGCCTGCGAAGCGAAGATTTTTACACCACAGATACACCAGGCATCTGACGGAGATAACAGTCTGTATAAATGATATATATATTTTTTTTAAAAACACTAAATACTGAGTAGACCAAGGCTAGCATACAGAACGATGCAACATATGCCTGCAAAGCAAGGATTTTGAAACCACAGATACACCAGGCCTCAGGCAGATATAACAGACTGATCAAAATGTGGCATTGATTTTCTGGGGCACATCAAAATTGTGTCAATAAGTTGGCTATGACACGAAAAAAAATTGAAGTACTAAAATTGTACAATATTTAGCGCAATTATATGCAATGCATGTGGTATACAAATCACAGTGCTAAATATAACAACTGTAGCTAAATATTTTTGGGACAGCTACAGATTTTTGTGGCAGCAAAATGGTGTCCAAAATGTTGAAAAACACCACAAAATATTGGATAGTACCAAAAAAAAGGACAGATTTTTTGGTGCACTCATATCTGATGCCTGGGACAACATTTTTTTTTAATTTTTTTTTAATTCTTAGATTTGCACGCTCTTGTATTGCAACGACCTGGCTGTAGTCTGCAGCGTGACCAAGAAAATAAATGTAGAAAAAAGGGGGCTATGGTTTGCTGGATAATAAAATGAGCAAGTATAAGCTGCAAAAAAAAAAATTACCACAGATAACTGCAGCTAGGTATATATAAAATCCGCAGCAGCAGACGGCAGTGGAGCTTTTTGAGGCATGCAGGGAGATCTATAGACTCACATACAGTGCTAATGTGGATATGTGCACATAGACTCCCCTGCCTACCTAGCACAATGATCTAAATACCCCCGAAATAGCCGTATAAAGGACTGTCGGTTTCTCAGGAGCTGTTCACTGAACAGTTGCAGACCTACACTAACTATTAACAGGATGATTCTGACCCCATCTCAGCAGCAGATCTCCCTACACTCGCTGAGTCCGGAGCAGAATGCGGCCAGCAGGGCGGCGCCAGGTCTCTTATACTCGGGATGATGCTGAGCGGCCAGCCAATCACTGCACGACCACAACAAAGATGGCTGCGGCATTACAGTGCATGGCAGACAATCCCTGCATTGTCATTGTGCTCTAAAGAGCGCCAGAATTGCAGGGCGGAGACCCGAGCTCCCGCCGAATAATCCCGGAAACCCTCAGTGCTCGCTGAGTACACTGAGCATAGTTATCCATGGGCGAGTAACGAGTAGTTAGCACGAGTAGCACGTTCGCTCATCACTAACCACCACCAAAATGGCCGCTTGTACTGAACCTTATGGCGACCTTATTATGCATGTGGACTGCGCCTTTAGCCGTGTTATAGTGTGGTGGGTGCATGTAACTCTGGGAAGTAAATCATCAATGATTATGTTATCCCTATATTGTAAGATTACGACATATCCACGCTTATGAGATGGTATTGTGGGCAGTTTGTATGTGACTTCTTGAAAATGGCCACGTGCATGGAACTTCTAAAAAATGGTGACTCCACTGCACATGTGCACTGGCTTTTCCCGTCGGTACATAGTACGATGGCTTCTCACACTTTTTGGGTGGTATCTTGGGTAGTTTCTGTGTGACTTCGCCAAAATGGCTCCATACATGGAACTTCTAAAAAATGGTGACTTCACTGCGCACGCACACTGGCACTTCCTGTCGGCGCATAGTATTACGGCCTCTCACAAGTTCCGGCAGGTGCTTATGATGTAATGGATGGTTTTCCTCCACACACTGGCCGGAGTGGAGCGCCCTAACACAATGCAGCTGTGGTGGAGAGGCGGTGGTGACAGGCGCTGCCATCTGATTCGCCGGTCACGAACTCTGAGTGGTATATGAGGGTGCCATCAGGGATGGGCAGACACACTCCCCCTGAGAAAGCACATGCGCGAAACAGCAACACAGGTAAGATCAATTTAGGAATGACTGCCCCATTAGGGGTTTCTTACCTGGTGGAGCTGTACTATGATCATGTAACTGTGCTGCAGCCTGGATCTTGGCCTGTTCCTCTACAATTAAGGACTTGATTCCCGATTTTCTCTATACCTCATACATGTCTTGTGGTGCACATGGTCCATGCTATCTTTATATTTGTACGTTGATATCTGTAATAACGATTGATTTTTTTTAATTATTTCTTTAAGTGTTGTTTTTTGGGATAATTTTTTTTTTCTTTATCCTTTTTTGATATCACTGTATAGAGTAGGGCTGCGTTCACACGTGGCTGAGCACCGATTACATGACGGTATGGAGCCGGACCCAGTATAGAGTAGGGCTGTGTTCACACGTGGCTGAGCACCGATTACATGACGGTATAGAGCCGGACCCAGTATAGAGTAGGGCTGTGTTCACACGTGGCTGAGAGCACCGATTACCCGACGGTATGGAGCCGGACACAGTATAGAGTAGGGCTGCGTTCACACGTGGCTGAGAGCACCGATTACACGACGGTATGGAGCCGGACACAGTATAGAGTAGGGCTGTGTTCACATGTGGCTGAGCGCGCTGATTACACAACGGTATGGAGCCGGACCCTGTATAGAGTAGGGCTGCGTTCACACGTGGCTGAGAGCACCGATTACACGACGGTATGGAGCCGGACACAGTATAGAGTAGGGCTGTGTTCACACGTGGCTGAGAGCACCGATTACACGACGGTATGGAGCCGGACACAGTA
This sequence comes from Ranitomeya imitator, assembly GCF_032444005.1. Lineage (NCBI taxonomy): Eukaryota > Metazoa > Chordata > Amphibia > Anura > Dendrobatidae > Ranitomeya > Ranitomeya imitator. Next base: position 849,940,730 of record NC_091283.1, on the reverse strand, counting down.
TAGAGTAGGGCTGCGTTCACACGTGGCTGAGAGCACCGATTACACGACGGTATGGAGCCAGACACAGTATAGAGTAGGGCTGTGTTCACACGTGGCTGAGAGCACCGATTACACGACGGTATGGAGCCGGACCCAGTATAGAGTAGGGCTGTGTTCACACGTGGCTGAGAGCACCGATTACACAACGGTATGGAGCCGGACCCAGTATAGAGTAGGGCTGTGTTCACACGTGGCTGAGAGCACCGATTACACGACGGTATGGAGCCGGACACAGTATAGAGTAGGGCTGCGTTCACACGTGGCTGAGAGCACCGATTACACAACGGTATGGAGCCGGATCCAGTATAGAGTAGGGCTGTGTTCACATGTGGCTGAGCGCGCTGATTACACAACGGTATGGAGCCGGACACAGTATAGAGTAGGGCTGCGTTCACACGTGGCTGAGAGCACCGATTACACGACGGTATGGAGCCGGACACAGTATAGAGTAGGGCTGCGTTCACACGTGGCTGAGAGCACCGATTACACGACGGTATGGAGCCGGACACAGTATAGAGTAGGGCTGCGTTCACACGTGGCTGAGAGCACCGATTACACGACGGTATGGAGCCGGACACAGTATAGAGTAGGGCTGTGTTCACACGTGGCTGAGAGCACCGATTACACGACGGTATGGAGCCGGACCCTGTATAGAGTAGGGTTGTGTTCACACGTGGCTGAGAGCACTGATTACACGACAGTATGGAGCCGGACCCTGTATAGAGTAGGGCTGTGTTCACATGTGGCTGAGCGCGCTGATTACACAACGGTATGGAGCCGGACACAGTATAGCGTAGGGCTGCGTTCACACGTGGCTGAGAGCACAGATTACACGACGGTATGGAGCCGGACCCTGTATAGAGTAGGGCTGTGTTCACATGTGGCTGCGAGCTCAGATTACACAACGGTATGGAGCCGGACACAGTATAGAGTAGGGCTGTGTTCACATGTGGCTGCGAGCTCAGATTACACAACGGTATGGAGCCGGACCCAGTATAGAGTAGGGCTGTGTTCACACGTGGCTGAGAGCACCGATTACACAACGGTATATAGCCGGACCCTGTATAGAGTAGGGCTGTATTCACATGTGGCTGAGAGCACAGATTACACAACAGTATGGAGCCGGACCCTGTATAGAGTAGGGCTGTGTTCACACGTGGCTGCGAGTGCTGATTACACAACGGTATGGAGCCGGACCCTGTATAGAGTAGGGCTGTGTTCACACGTGGCTGCGAGTGCTGATTACACAACGGTATGGAGCCGGACCCTGTATAGAGTAGGGCTGTGTTCACACGTGGCTGCGAGCTCAGATTACACAACGGTATGTAGCCGGACCCTGTATAGAGTAGGGCTGCGTTCACACGTGGCTGCGAGCACAGATTACATGATGGTATGGAGCCGGACCCTGTATAGAGTAGGGCTGTGTTCACACGTGGCTGCGAGCTCAGATTACACAACGGTATGTAGCCGGACCCTGTATAGAGTAGGGCTGTGTTCACACGTGGCTGCGAGCACAGGTTACATGACGGTATGGAGCCGGACCCTGTATAGAGTAGGGCTGTGTTCACACGTGGCTGCTAGCGCTGATTACACGATGGTATGGAGCTGGACACAGTATAGAGTAGGGCTGTGTTCACACGTGGCTGCGAGCACAGATTACACGATGGTATGGAGCTGGACACAGTATAGAGTAGGGCTGTGTTCACACGTGGCTGCGAGCTCAGATTACACAACGGTATGTAGCCGGACCCTGTATAGAGTAGGGCTGTGTTCACACGTGGCTACGAGCACAGATTACACAACGGTATGTAGCCGGACCCTGTATAGAGTAGGGCTGTGTTCACACGTTGCTGAGAGTGCTGATTACACGACGGTATGTAGCCGGACCCTGTATAGAGTAGGGCTGCGTTCACACGTGGCTGAGAGCACAGATTACATGACGGTATGGAGCCGGACCCTGTATAGAGTAGGGCTGTGTTCACACGTGGCTGAGAGCACCGATTACACAACGGTATGGAGCCGGACCCTGTATAGAGTAGGGCTGTGTTCACACGTGGCTGCTAGCGCTGATTACACGATGGTATGGAGCTGGACACAGTATAGAGTAGGGCTGTGTTCACACGTGGCTGCGAGCACAGATTACACAACGGTATGGAGCCGGACCCTGTATAGAGTAGGGCTGTGTTCACATGTTGCTGAGAGTGCTGATTACACGACGGTATGGAGCCGGACCCAGTATAGAGTAGGGCTGTGTTCACACGTGGCTGCGAGTGCCGATTACACGACGGTATGGAGCCGGACCCTGTATAGAGTAGAGCTGTGTTCACATGTGGCTGCAAGCACCGATTACATGATGGTATGGAGCCGGACACAGTATAGAGTAGGGCTGTGTTCACACGTTGCTGAGAGAACCGATTACACGACGGTATGGAGCCGGACCCTGTATAGAGTAGGGCTGTGTTCACACGTGGCAGCGAGTGCTGATTACACAACGGTATGGAGCCGGACCCTGTATAGAGTAGGGCTGTGTTCACACGTGGCTGAGAGCGCTGATTACACGACGGTATGTAGCCGGATCCTGTATAGAGTAGGGCTGTGTTCACACGTGGCTGCGAGTGCCGATTACATGATGGTATGGAGCCGGACCCTGTATAGGGTAGGGCTGTATTCACACGTGGCTGAGAGCGCTGATTACACGAGGGTATGGAGCCGGACCCTGTATTGAGTAGGGCTGTATTCACACGTGGCTGAGAGCGCTGATTACACGAGGGTATGGAGCCGGACACAGTATAGAGTAGGGCTGTGTTCACACGTTGCTGAGAGCACCGATTACACGACGGTATGGAGCCGGACCCTGTATAGAGTAGGGCTGTGTTCACACGTGGCAGCGAGTGCTGATTACACAACGGTATGGAGCCGGACCCTGTATAGAGTAGGGCTGTGTTCACACGTGGCTGAGAGCGCTGATTACACGACGGTATGTAGCCGGACCCTGTATAGAGTAGGGCTGTGTTCACACGTGGCTGCGAGTGCCGATTACATGATGGTATGGAGCCGGACCCTGTATAGGGTAGGGCTGTATTCACACGTGGCTGAGAGCGCTGATTACACGAGGGTATGGAGCCGGACCCTGTATAGAGTAGGGCTGTATTCACACGTGGCTGAGAGCGCTGATTACACGAGGGTATGGAGCCGGACCCTGTATAGAGTAGGGCTGTGTTCACACGTGGCTGAGAGCGCTGATTACACGAGGGTATGGAGCTGGACACAGTATAGAGTAGGGCTGTGTTCACACGTGGCTGCGAGCACAGATTACACGATGGTATGGAGCCGGACCCTGTATAGAGTAGGGCTGTGTTCACACGTGGCTGCGAGCACAGATTACATGACGGTATGGAGCTGGACACAGTATAGAGTAGGGCTGTGTTCACACGTGGCTGCGAGCACAGATTACACAACGGTATGGAGCCGGACCCAGTATAGAGTAGGGCTGTGTTCACACGTGGCTGCGAGCACAGATTACACAACGGTATGGAGCCGGACCCAGTATAGAGTAGGGCTGTGTTCACACGTGGCTGCGAGCACAGATTACACAACGGTATGGAGCCGGACCCTGTATAGAGTAGAGCTGTGTTCACACGTGGCTGCGAGTGCCGATTACACGATGGTATGGAGCCGGACACAGTATAGAGTAGGGCTGTGTTCACACGTGGCTGCGAGCTCAGATTACACGACGGTATGGAGCCGGACCCTGTATAGAGTAGGGCTGTGTTCACACGTTGCTGAGAGCACCGATTACATGACGGTATGGAGCCGGACCCTGTATAGAGTAGGGCTGTGTTCACACGTGGCTGCGAGTGCCGATTACATGATGGTATGGAGCCGGACCCTGTATAGGGTAGGGCTGTATTCACACGTGGCTACGAGTGCCGATTACATAACGGTATGGAGCCGGACCCTGTATAGAGTAGGGCTGTATTCACACGTGGCTACGAGTGCCGATTACATAACGGTATGGAGCCGGACCCTGTATAGAGTAGGGCTGTGTTCACACGTGGCTGCGAGTGCTGATTGCACAACGTTATGGAGCCGGACCCTGTATAGAGTAGGGCTGTATTCACACGTGGCTGAGAGCGCTGATTACACGAGGGTATGGAGCCGGACCCTGTGTAGAGTAGGGCTGTGCTCACACGTGGCTGAGAGCGCCGATTACACAATGGTGTCATAAAACACTTCCACTTTTAGTCATGAACTTTCAACTCTCTGGCGCCCCCCTTACCCTGCTGACCAATAAGGGTATTGATAGAGGATAAGAAAGTGAGCGCAGCTGCTCTAATTTATGTTTAATATTGCAGCACGTGATGTGCCAGGATGTATATACAGTATACCACCAGTTCCTGATAGAAACTTATATATCCCGATTCAGTCACTATCAAGTCCCCAACACCACATAAATATGAAAACTATGCTGCCGCCACTGACCTCTTATAGGTGGATCGGACACCCGTTGGTTACGTGAATTTGCGTGGAGTACGTGGCGGATCACTTATAGAGCAAGAAGAAGAAAGCTAGTAAATTTGTAAGTTTACTCCAGAAAAAATCAGCAGAGTTTACAAAAGATATAAATGATATTACAAAAGAGACAAAATACAAATATGTATAAATAGTTATGAAATAAAAGGGATGAAAATACAAAACGTACTAAATCTCAGTCACAGATATGTCGATAAAGGGGAGGAGAGATCCCAAAGAAATTATCCAGTACCACAGCATGGTGTCTAGCTGTCTCTCCGGGTCTGAATGAATGCCAAAGATGGATATTAATGATTAGCAAATATACTCGTTACTCGAGATTTCCCAGCATGCTCGGGGGTCCTCCTAGTATTTTTTAGTGCTCAGAGATTTAGTATTTCTTGCCACAGCTGAATGATTTACATCTGTTAGCCAGCATAAGTACATGTAAGGATTCCCTAGCAACCAGGCAACCCCCACATGTACTTATGCTGGCTATCAGATGTAAATCATTCAGCTGCAGCGAAGAAAACTACATTTCCGAGCACTAAAAAATACTAGGAGGACCCCCGAGCATGCTCGAGAAATCTCGAGTAACGGGTATATTCGCTCTTCACTAATGTACATTCTTACTTTATGCTTCGGCCATAAAACTGAGAAATCCCACTTTGCCGACCTCACATATGGGCTGTTTTCTGTGAGCTGCACACATCTTTGAAAGTTATTGACAACTTCACATCTTTGGCTTCGAAGCTCACAGGCCAACGGTGTTGGCATTATTTTTCCCCGTGCGATTTTACCATTCTTTAGAGTCCAAACACGGTATGTCTGTCATTTGTTGGTGGGCAGAAATTCATTTCCCAGGTTTCTAATAGCCCTAAATGGCGCAAAACGCTGCCATGCTTAGCCCCAAGTTCTCCGATCCTGGAAATCTCATTTTCATGCTTCTGAGCTTAATGTGTCTTATTGAATTGGACTTTGAGTGTTTTGCTTAGAAGACAAAGAGCTTTTTTTTTTTTTTTTTTAGGGAAAGAACGAAGGCATTTAGCTCTGCTATTCCTGGCAGACAATAAAACTCTGCAATACAGCTGACCATTTGCTTGAAGGGGGGAGGGGTGAAAATTCACAGAGAGAGAGGCGCCCTGTGTAGGATTTGGTCCAACAGAAACCAATGGTAGGAGGAGTAGTAGGTCAGCTCTGGTTGTGTCCCCCAGAACAATGGAAAATTCATGTTTTCCTGACAATACTGCTATGGGGCTGCATTATACCGCTATATAGAACTATGGGATGCATTATACTATTATGGATGACTATGGGGCAATATGGAGAGACAAGAGGCAGAAGGGGAGAACACGTGGGGTCCAGAATGTGGGATATTATTACTGTAGGGGCTAATTAAAGGATATTATTTTTGAGGATACTGTTTTCAGTGTTGGGGAGAAAAGATCCTGTTACTGTGCAGGGCGACACGGTCACTTTTTTCATCATCTGGCGTAGTATAGAAGTTTGGGAAAAATTGGGGAATGTGCTCTAGATAACTGTGTTTTCTGCTGAGATGAGTCCTGGTGGGAAGAAGTGATGGCGGCCTGAACTGGATGAAGACGAAGAGATGTCACCAGTGAGTCAGTGTGTTACTTGTACACTTACACTATTTACTGTATCCTATATACAGAGCTCATGTGTATAATGTCACCGGTGATCACTGTATTACCTGTACACTATATACAGAGCTCCTGGGTATAATGTCACCGGTGATCACTGTATTACCTGTACACTATATGCAGAGCAGCTGTGTATAATGTCACTGGTGATCACTGTATTACCTGTTTACTGACACTATATACAGAGCTCCTGTGTATAATGTCACCGGTGATCGCTGTATTACCTGTACACTGACACTATATACAGAGCTCCTGTGTATAATGTCACTGGTGATCACTGTATTACCTGTACACTATATACAGAGCACCTGTGCATAATGTCACTGGTGATCACTGTATTACCTGTTTACTGACACTATATACAGAGCTCCTGTGTATAATGTCACCGGTGATCGCTGTATTACCTGTACACTGACACTATATACAGAGCTCCTGTGTATAATGTCACTGGTGATCACTGTATTACCTGTACACTGACACTATATACAGAGCTCCAGTGTACAATGTCACCGGTGATTGCTGTATTACCTGTACACTATTATTATTATTTATTTATATAGCACCATTAATTCCGGTACACGGACACTATATACTAAGCATACATCTCCTGTGTATAATGGCATTAGTGTTTTTTTTTTTTTTGTTTTGTTTATTAATGATCAGTATTGTACAGTAGTATTCGGTCACTATATGGTGGTAATATGTGGTCTGGTCATGGTGCGGTGGTATTTGTCCCTTGTATGTGAAATTATTGGGAATTTTAAAAATTGAAAAATAAATCAAAATATACCTAAACTAGATGGTGGCCCGATTCTAACGCATCGGGTATTCTAGAATATGAATGTAGTTTATTTATGAAGATTTAAGAATAAAGCAATAAATACACAGGATTCGGCAGACCAATCAGCGAAACGTGGTTCAAATCCCGCGCCAATTCGCGGCCTGGCTGCGCCTGTCGCACCTGCTGGGCGCGACTAATCAGTGAAGCCAGGGTCGGCTCCAGGTTTTTGAGGGCCCTGGGCGAAAGAGTCTCAGTGGGCCCCCCCTTTTAACACATACAACGATTCATAATGCACAGATACAGCAGAGAAATATAACACAGCCCACGTAGTATATATAACACAGCCCACGTAGTATATATAACACAGCCCACATAGTATATAGCAGTGTGGGCACCATATCCCTGTTAAAAAAAAAAAAAAGAATTAAAATAAAAAATAGTTATATACTCACCTTCCGGCGGCCCCCTGATCCAGCCCAGGCCTTTAGCGATGCTCCCGCCAGGTCCGCTCCCAGTGATGCTTTGCGGCAATAACCCGTGATGATGTAGCGGTCTCGGGAGACCGCTACGTCATCTGGGGTCATTACCGCAAAGCATCACTGGGACCGGAGCATCGCGAGGAGCGGGTGTAACGGGGTCTACCAAGCTGGGGTACCTCTTTCAGTACCACCCCGTGTTTCAGGAGGTCCAATCTGCTTTTGCTGGATTCTGAATGAAGGACGCTGGCTGGACTTCCTTGATTACGTGAGAGCATATAAAAGCTGACTGCTACCCCACATATTTCCAGTCTAAGAACAACCTTTATTTACAGCACACAGAATATATAACACAGATACACAGGGCAAGCCAATAGGAAAACAGCTGGCCAGACATACATTACAATAGCCGCAGGGGGCCGGAGCCTGCCGATATTTACTGTGGGAATTACAAAGGTGGGGGGAGGTCAGAAAGAGAATATCTTGTTCAGGGGCGCAGCCTGTGGACTGATGCATTTCACATGGGAACTATTATACATACATATACTGCATAACATTCTTGGTGCTGGGGGGTTCTGTAACACGGCTCCCCTTTTGAGCGATGCGATCGGCATACACAGTCTGATCCTTAACGGATCGGTTTGGGGATGACCGAAGTTTATGGGGTTGGTACGAGTTCCGTTTGTCGACAGCGTTACCGTTTTGTTTGCCGAGTCTGTAGTGGATGGTGAAGTCCATAGGTTGTAGGGCTAAACTCCACCGCAGTAATCTGGCGTTGTCTCTGGAGACCCGATTAAGCCAGACTAGGGGATTATGGTCCGTTAGGAGGGAAAACTGTCGTCCATACAAATATGGTTGTAACTTTTTGAGTGCCCATACTATTGCCAGGCACTCCTTCTCGATGGCCGCATAGCTCACTTCACGGAGCAGTAGTTTCCGACTCAGGTAAGCTACAGGGTGTTCTTGGCCATCCGGCCCGACTTGGCTCAGTACTGCCCCCAATCCAAACATAGAAGCATCTGTGTGAACCAGGAAACGTTTAGTTGGATCGGGTGCGGCCAATACAGGGGTATTGGTGAGGGCGTCCTTTAGCTGGCGGAAGGCTTCCTCACACTCTGGGGTCCAGGTTACCTGGCGGGGTTGGTTCTTACGGGTCAGATCAGTGAGGGGCTTGGCTACGCTGCTGGCTGTAATTGGGAACGAATTTCCTGTAACACCCCGCTGTCCCTAGAAACGCCATGACCTGGGTTTTAGTGCGTGGGGTGGGCCATTTGGCTATGGCCTCAATCTTGGCTGGTTCTGGTCTCTGTTTCCCACTTCCCACCCAATGCCCTAAATACTGAACCTCTGCTTTGCCCACGTGACACTTGTTTGGGTTCAGGGTGATTCCGGCCTTGTGGATCCTGTCTAATACTGTCTCTAGGTGATTTAGATGCTCTTCCCATGTTGCGCTGTAGATGGCTATGTCATCCAGGTAGGCACATGCATAGTCCTGGAGACCATCCAGAAGCCGGTCAGCCAGCCTCTGGAAGGTCGCATCCCGAATGGCATAACTCGAAACTGGAATAAGCCGAGCAGGGTGACAAATGCCGACTTGGGAATAGCGTCAGGACTAAGGGGAATCTGCCAGTAGCCTTTGCATAGATCGATGGTGGTCAAATACTTTGCCCCTGCCAGCCGGTCTAACAAGTCATCCACACGCGGGATGGGATACGCATCCGTCACTGTTTTCTCATTGAGCTTACAATAGTCTACAAAAAATCATGTAGTCCCATCCTTCTTGGGCACTAACACTACGGGGGATGCCCAGGGACTATCAGACTCTTCAATGACCCCTAAATGCAACATCTCTTGTATCTCTTGTCGCATCCCTTCTCGTACAGACTCAGGGACGCGGAAGGGGGGTTGTTGCAGGGGGGTCTGATCCTGGGTCTCAACCTTGTGTTGTGCCAGGTGAGTGTACCCGGGTTTCCCCGAAAACATCCTCTGTCTCTGCCTCAAAAACTCCTCCGCCTGCTGACTCTCCCGGGGGCCTAGGTCTTCACCCAAGTGTACCTGGTCTCATGTTTTAGACTGAGTCCTCTCCCCTAAGACATCAGGCAAGGGAAGTCCGGCTAAATCCTCTGCTTCAGGTGTACAGATGGCCACTACCTCTTCAGGGCGCTCCCGATAGGGCTTCAGCATATTCACGTGGAACATGCGGATAACCCTGGGGTCGTCACAATCGGCGACATTATAGGTGGTGTCGGCTATTTTCCCCACTACCTGGTAGGGCCCCTGCCATGCAGCTTGGAACTTGTTCTGCCTAGTGGGCTCTAACACCAGGACCTTCTGCCCTATTTCCAAGGTGCGCTCTCTGGCCCTCCGATCGTACCATGCACGCTGGCGCCGCTGGGCCACCTGCATGTTCCCACGTACAGCCTGGGTCAGGTCCTGTAGGCGGTCCTGGAATTCCAGCACATAGGGTACAATAGGTACCCCTTCTATGGTGCCCTCCCCTTCCCAGTGTTCTAGCACTAAGTCTAGGGGTCCCCTTACCCGTCTCCCGTATACCAGTTCGAATGGGGAGAACCCCGTGGATTCTTGGGGCACCTCTTGATAGGCAAACAGGAGGTGAGGCAAGAATTTCTCCCATCCCTGTAGGTCCTGGTAAAAGTCCCAATGAGTTGTTTTAACGTCCCGTTAAAGCGTTCACACAACCCATTGGTTTGCGGGTGGTACGGGGCGCTTCTAATGGACTTTACGCCGCACAGCTTCCACAGTTGGTTGGTCACCTCTGCTGTAAACTGGGTATCCTGGTCTGAGATAATCTCCCGGGGAAATCCAACCCATGAGAAAACCTGGAGCAGGGCAGCCGCCACCGTCTCTGCCAGTATGTTAGGTAACGCAACCGCCTCTGGATACCGTGTGGCATAATCTACCACTGTCAATATATACCTTTTCCCTGACGGACTGGGTTTGGCTAACGGCCCTATCAGATCGACCGCTACTCGGCTAAATGGTTCCTCCACAACGGGGAGGGGGCGTAATTTGGCCTTGCATCGATCTCCCCTCTTGCCAATGCGCTGGCAACTGTCACAGGTCTGGCAGTATTGACGAACATCATAGCTTACCCCCGGCCAAAAGAAGTTTTGTGTCAGACGATGCCTGGTGCGACTGACGCCGAAGTGCCTGGCCAAGGGTATGTCATGAGAGATTCGCAG